>NC_091132.1:93574605-93874605 GCF_040183065.1 Periplaneta americana
AAAAAATAAGTGATGTGGAGAGTTAAACCCTTGTATTGCTGCGTTTGTAACCGAATTAGTTTACAGAGAAACATTTTCTGAGCGCAGAACATTTGGTTTTTTTTATTGCAATGGTGTACGTAAATCTGTATTGGAAGTCGTTTGCGAACTGAAGTTACGTGGCATGAACCCCAGAGCATGTTGGACTGGAAAGGGTTTCCAGATGCTAAGAACTTCTTACAAATCGCATGTTTTTCTTTCCTTTTTATGAAGACAGTGTTCTTTATGAGCTACTTTCCTTTAGTTTCAATCATTCCACCAGAAAGAAAACTCTTCTATTTTTCCTCTTCGTTAATTCGTGTTGCGCTCTCTAATGGCAAGAATCTTCCTCACGACATTTAGATGCTGTGTTTGTAACTGTTGATGTGGGCGTCTGTGAAGGGTGATTGCTGTTGTAGAGATCCTCTGCTTACGTGTTAATTAATGGCCGACTGAATTACCGCCTTACTAAATGATAGAGGAATTACAGTAATTAGTGTGTTCAGTAAATTATATGGGAAAATCTTAAAGTACTTCTTAGACGAACAATATAAGACAATCAAGAAGAACATGCTTGATTTTTATTTGAAACTGATTATGGAAAAGTGAAATACTTTGCCATTTACTTCTACATAAAGTAGTTATTGACTTGGAAAAAGCTTACGACAATATCCCATTTATAATATTATTTGAAGTATAGACATTATTAATATTAATATATTAATAATTAATAAAAATTGTACAAAAATTCAATGCAGAAAAATCGAAAATATGAATAAATTGCTAAATGCATTTCAAGTAACGAAAGGTTTAAAAGGATGTTTATCCCTAACATTTCTTAAAATTCATGTTCAACCAGCTTTCGTATACATCACATATTCATTTTGCATGAGGTCTCGCCCACCTCATTGAATACTACACGGCTACTATGAAGTAGCCAATATGTATTATTAAGTTACTATTTAATACGAGAAAAATTCGTACCGGCACCGGGAATCAATGACGGCAAATTTGCAAAACAAAAATATCCATCTTCAACATTGTTCCTTTAAAATATTTTCTGTGTTTACTATACTCCAGCAGGCCGTGATATACGTGTGTCTTTCTTTTCCCTCAGTCTATGATGAGTCTGGAATTTTGTTGATTTTTTGCGGCTTCCTTAATGTTACTTGCATCACGAATGCAGTAACTTTAGTGGAATTGTAGAGTTTACTTAATTTTTGCAAATATTTAAAAACAATAATTAACAGTGCAATTTAGGTGAAATTGCAGTGGTAAGTTTCTAGTTTATAATTATTACTATATTGAACGTCTCTAAAAATAATATGTTAAAATCCTAAAGCAGTAAAATCAATATGTCACTTAAGCGGTAAGAAGAGGGAAATTGTTATGTGTGTTAGGTTGGGAATACTGAATGTGGAATTTTAGACTTTCCGCGGATTGGTTTTGTGCGGAAACCAAGCAAATACGCACGATCTCGCACAAAGTCATTTAAATATGCGCTCCTGCATATATGACTTGTATCGTCTCAAATGCAGATAGTAAGGCCGTAAAAGCATTATGAGAGGAGTAATCTTAAGAAAATTTGGCTACAGTTGTTATTGGCATGATGGAAGCGAGTGGATTACAGAATAGTAACTGGGAAGATATAAAAGAATTGAGGAAGAAAAAAGTCAATTGTATAAATATTGGGCAAAGGAAGATGTAATTGCATTAATTAAAACTTGTGTACCTATGCTATAAGAAGGGATAAAATATTTTGATAAGAGGTAGTATTCATAAGAATAGGAAAGAAAAGATGTGATAAACAAGGATCCTAAAATTAGAGTCCTTAAAGAGACAAGGAATATGAAAATGATATTGTAACAACAAGTATTATCTAAACAAGGTTCTCATATTTTAAAAGGAGTTGATACTCATAAAAACAAGAAAAGAAAGTGTAAGAAACATGGGTCCTAAAATTAATATATTTGAAGAAAAAAGAACTATGACAATGGTATTACAACAACAGCTTATCTCCGTATATGACATACCGAAAACAAACAAGCACAGAGCTTATTTTAAAGAGATAATATGCTGCTTACAATGCCAATTTTATAAGTCCTTGTTTTTTCAAAGATATTAATTTTAGAATCCATGCCTATTATACTTTTTTGTGTTTATGAATACTACCAACTCTCAAAATATTAGACCCATTTTATTAACACCCTGTTTACGTATTACGTTACTTAATTAACTCAGTTTCTAACAGCTAGACCGATATACGTTTGACCTTATAGCAGACGGCTTGGTTAGTTGACAGATTTGAAATGATTTAATGACTGATTCTTTCCACTGGCTGAGTAAAATACTTAATTTAATTTGCTTCACTACCTTGCTGACTTACTGAACGACTTAGTTTCTGATGTACTAATATATTCACTGGATGACTGATTGACTATATACCTAATTTGAAACACTAGACTGACCGAATTATTGATCAACTAACTTGAATAATATGCTTGTTTTAATTGGACAACTGATCGGCTGACTGACTCAATGACTGACTGACTCGCTGGCTGAATAAATGACCGACTGCCTGCCTGCCTGATAGACTGCCTGCCTACCAGACAGACTGCCTGCCTGCCTACCAGGCCTGCCTGCCTGTCTGCCTGCCTGCCTGCCTGCCTGCCAGACAGACAGAGATCCTGACAAACAGACAGACACCCTACCTCCCTGCCTGGCTGACTAAGTGATTGACTGGCTGATTGGCTGACTGGCTGGCTAAAAATTGCCTGACTAACTCTCTGGCTGACTGATCGATTCACAGACTGGCTGGCTGAACGATCTACTGAATGACTGGATGGCTGGCTCGCTGAATGACTGCCTAAAAGACTTATTGACTGGCGGGCTGACTGACAGATTGATTGACTGAATGACTGACTGTATGAGTGACTGCCTAACTGGCTGATTTGACTGTATGACTAACTAGCTGATGCTAGTTGGCTGATGCCCGACTGGCTGGCTGAATGAATGAATGACCGACTCGCTGTCTAAATGACCGACCGACTGACAGAATAACCCCAAGTAGGCTATAACCTCCAACTTTGTAGCCCCGAATCACTGCGAAGAGTAATAATTTAAATACTTACAAAACAGACATAAGTCATTGCTTTCTTTTACTTGTTTATTTAATGAAGCTGTATCAATTACTAGTACGGTTAGCGTCGATGGAATTCGTGATAGAGAGATATTTGGCTAGAGGAGGACAAAGATTTGCTATAGACATCCTGACATTCGCCTTATAGTTTGGAGGAAATCTCGGAAAAATTCAACCAGATAATCAGTCCAAGGAGGAATCAAAATCACGCCTGGCTGCAACTGCGAATCAGCAGGGAAACGAACTTTTAATGGAGATGATAATATTATAACTAAGACTGTAATAAACAATGATATTTTAACAGCTAAGCTCTTGTAGTTATTTGGAGCTTTCATTTCTTTCTTTGGTCGCATAGCCAGGCAATCAAAATTACACAAATCCCAAGGACCCATTGCATATATGAAAAGATCAAAAATGAGGAGAACCAGATGGGAAACTATTTTAAAATATTATAAAAATAACTCCGTCTCTACTCTTATATTATATTGACCAGAACTACTGATCTTAATTTCAAAAGAAATTCGAAGAATTTAATTGGCCATTAGCAGGATACAAATTGCGCCACTATCAGAGGACTCGAAATAGTTGACAGCAAAATTATAATCGATACCATACTGAAATTCAGAAATGTCTGGTACCGTCATGTGTCACAAATGAATAATGACCGAATTCTATTCAAGATAATGCTTTGTCTGCCAAAAAAAAAAAAAAGAAAAAAAAAAAGAAAGAGAAATACAAGAGAAAAAAAAAACAAATAAATCTGGAGACGGAACAGACTAGAGCTTAAACTGTGAATTTATTTAACTTTGTCTCGTTCAATCAAGATACTTCAGCTTTAAACAACAATAAGCTACTAGAATAATTTTAATATTTCATATTTCTTAATTATATAATTTTTAATGTATTCATGAATGGTAGTAGTGAAACTGTTATTTTGTCAGTGGTTACGTAAATTGTAAGTCAGATACGTGCTATTAACATAGCAACTTCATTGTTTTTGTGAGGTCTAAAATTACTTCTCGTCGTGTATATATATATATATATCATAAGTGCAGAGCGCGCTCCACTGACCTAGAGGAAGTGTACTCCTAGATGTAGTAAACTTTCTTTCTTCCTCCCATAAACTTGAGAAAAATTCGCTTTATAGCATCATACATAGAGCGATATTTCATTTAAAGGCCGTAAAATTTTCGTGCTGAGCATTGCAATTAATATCGCCGCTTTCATACAGCATAAAATTAATTTTCCGAGTTATGAAGTACTTAACTCTCTTTATGCAGCACTTTCTATTTCATTAATATGTCTGCAGGGCAATGAATATAATAGACTATGTAACATTTGTAAATGTATACTGTTTTATTAATTAATTTGCATAGTTACACCCTATTTATTAACCGAATGACTAATTTCCTACTTTTTATATGGAAGTTTTCAATATCTAACCTCGTCGACAGCTACTTACAAGATTTATTATACTTCGGCCCGGTTTCTTCAACCTTTGTTAAATTATAAGTGTGTTATTCCATTTTAACTGTAAACTTAACAATTGAAGCATTTCTTCAACTATTGTTAGTACTGACAGGCTGTTAAAACCTACGTTAATTTAATTGCTCAATTTCATGCAGTTAAATCATTTAACTGCTCAATTTCATGCAGTTAAATCATTTAATTATCTGTTAGCATAGAAGTATCCAATATGGCTGGTGCGTTAGATGCTGAAATTTTACATCTTGATTATTTAGAAAATAATATCCATGAATACATAAACAAAGCGGATGATTTCTGTGATTTGACAGAACAGAAGGTCATGAAGATAGAGGCTATTTTCTGCCAAACCTCATTTATCACTTTCAACTTATATCCGTTTGTTTGTTTATTTTCATTAATTGGTTTATACTGCGAAATTACTTCCAGCAGAAGACTTCTCTCGAAAGAAGAGAAATTAGTCCCACGATTTCTTTTTGTTCCGATGTTTTCCATTCCATAACAGCAATACCAATACGCTGCTCCACGCTACTGTGATACAGACGACCGAATGAAATCAAACCTGAGAGAATAGAAAGATTTCTATCCTCTCTGCATCAAACAACGGAAACAAGCGAGAATCGCAATTGTCAGAGTACAGAAAACAGAATTGAGCTTATACTTGGTTATAGGTTATGGTTAAACTCTAGAATCTCTGGTCATAACAGAGAGTTAACAAACAGAATGTTAAAATTTGAAATATAAAGTTGAAGAAACGCAGTATTTTTAACAGCAATTCATACTTTTAACTTACAGTTAATTAACGCTATGTTAGGTGCATTTTAGCAAAGGTTGAAGGAACCGGGCCTTCTTCTTTTTCAACCTTTGAAAAGTCGAAGTTATTTACTAACTGCAACTTTTAAAAGCTCATTGTAAAGTTGAAGTCAAGTTTTGGGTATACAGCTATACAGAATGGGTAGAAAGTCCCGTTACCCTCTATAAATACCTCAAACATACACACTATTTATGTAACTCTCGTCATAATGCAGACATACATCCACTTTATATTAACTACGTGTTCTAAGGCTGGTATTCATAGTAGACACTTTATATCACCACTTTGCAAAGTGACACTTTTGACGAAAGTGGCTCTTTCATATTAGTGGTATTCATAGACGATTGAAGAAGTGCACTTTACAAAGTGTCACTTTACGCCAGCAAAGTGTAGAGTAACAACTTGGTTGGTAACAGAAGTCCCACAATGCCTTTCAAAACAAGTGAACAAACAATAACAAATTAATGTGTGACGTACAAATTACAATGCTTGTCATTTGGATTGGGAGCCTAATTGATCGCGCGAGAAAGAAAATATATATTTAAAGTTGTTTTATTTCAGTTTCTAGTTTTTGTTGCCGAGAGTTTAGATTATTTCAGTCAGTTCAGATATATAATATTTTATTAAATAGGTAGTGATACTGCTGGTGAAATTAGATTAGGTTTTGTAGAGTACATAGCTAATCCATTACTTTATATAGTTAGATTAGGTTTTGTACATATCTTTTTCATTGATTTATGTCGCCAAGTTAGGTTTTGTATGTATCCGTTCCACTGATTTATATAGTTCGGTTAGATTTTGTACATATCTTCTATTAGTTTATATAGTTAGGTTAAGTTGGATTGAGTAGATTAAGTTTTGTGTGTGTATATATAATTAAATTTATATCGTTAGGTTAGGTTTTATACGTATCTGCTTCATAGATATATCGTTTTATTTCCTTTATTTTCATTTTTCTCTTTTTCGTGAATAGAAGTAAAAAAAGAATGAAATAAACACATTGCTACTGCTATTATTATTATTATTATTATTATTATTATTATTATTATTATTATTATTATTATTATTATTATTAAATTATTATTATTTCCTCTCTCTCTCGTTTCCATTATTGCCTGCTCTTCAGGAATATTTTGAATGCCAAATTTTTCTACAATGCAAAAGGAAATAGGCCTAATAGTATGAGATCTCTTTTCATGGTGAGGTTATGACTGCACATGAACTAGAGACAGTATCTAAGCAGAAGCAGCAATATCTGATGTATTGCTTACCGGCGTGAACATATATAATATTATGAAAACAGTAATGATTATATCAACATCAAGATAAATCTTATCTCAAAATAGAGGTAGTCAACAAAAATCAAAATCATTTTAAACCCAATATAATAATGGAATCTGCTTAGAAGGCAGGCACGTGAGGTCTCTCAATGCTAATTTAAGATAGTTATGCCTACATTAGATTGAAGTTAGTTCAATATTATTTAAGTTAAAAAATTCGTTTCAGTAAAAAAAAAAAAAATAGATTATATAGCATATCTACCTACATATCACTTCATCGAATTGAGGTTATAAATATATGAATGTTACTACAGAAATACCTGAACTGTAATATTATAGATATTAATGTATGGTACATATCTGTAGCATAGAATTTTAATGCAGTCAATAACTTTACTGTATTATTGGAGGCACTGGCAAACCTCTATTATTCGTTTATGTCAACCGGTCATCGAAAAGATAAGCAATCTCAATAACAGTTTCTTTATGAAATCGGAACAGTTTTTTTTAATTCCTTATCATTATAAAATTCCACGGGATTGTCTTTAGGCCTATCTCTAATGTAGCGCTTTCGTACATTGTCCACTAATTGCGCTACCTCTTTCGCACGTTCTAATAAATAATTCGACAACTTCCAAGATGTCCGCCATTTTTCTACAAAGTGACACTTTCGGCTCAGAGTGTGGTCGGAAGTACACTTTCATCCAAAGTGTTCCTTTGCACCAAAGTGTCGACTGTGCAACGGAAACGTGATACTGTGCGTCTTCCAAAGGACACTTTAATTGAAAGTGTCGACTATGAATACCAGCCTAAGTATCCAAAGGGTAAGTATGTCCCTCATCATTCTCTTCACCACAAAATATGTCGCCAGGTTGGGTGTGACATACGCTTCAGAATTGCTGGTGTAATTTGTTGGAAAGCGCGTCGCACGGCGTCCTTCAATTCATCAATGGTATCTTACCGTTCCGTCCAATAATGTTCTTGATGAAACCCTACAGCGCATTGTCATAGGTTGTGAGGTCAGGGCTGCAAGATGGCCACTCCAAAGGAGCTAGTAAGATGGGTGACCCATGGCCAATTCAGAGTTGCGGAAACTTATCACAATGCGCTGTGGGGTTTCATCAAGATCATTTTTGCACATGATCGGTACGATATCATTGATAAATTGAAGGAGCAACGCGCTTTTCAACAGATTAGCCTACACCAGCAATACTGAGGCGAATGTCACACCGAACCTGGCGAGGCATTATTTTGTGTGAGGAGAATAATGGGAGAGACATAGTTAGTGTAAAGTGAATTCATGTCCGCATTATGACTGGAATTATGATACATAATTAGTGTGTATATTTAAAGTATTTATAAGAGTTACCGACACTTTGTGCCCACACAGTAAAACAAATTCCTGCTACTGTAATCGATTTACCTCTTACGTTGATTACACGAAACTTGCACAGATCGCTCATGGATAATCCCTTCTATTCCATCAAAGAATTTTCAGAGTTTAGAGAGATTGTACTTTAGTCCTCTTCAATTTTGTTAAATATTAATACAATTTGACCTGTTTTATTTTTTTTTACTTTTATGCCAATAACAATAACAATAATAACAATAATAATAATAATAACAATAATAATAATCACAGTGATAATCATAATCGTCCTCTGCGGGCTAAAGCAAGGAGATGCACTAATAACTTTACTTTCTAATTTTCCTTTAGAATATGCCATTAGGAACTGAACGGGTTACATCAGCTTCTTGTCTATGCGGATTACGTGAATAAGTTAGGAGAAAATCCACAAATGATTAGGAAACACACGGAAATTTTTCTTGAAGCAAGTAAAGCGATAGTTTTGGAAGTAAATCTCGAGAACACAAGGTATATGATTATGTCTCGTGACCAGAACACTGTACAAAATGAAAATATAAAAATTGCAGATTTATCCTTCGAAGAGGTGGAAAAATTCAAATATCTTGGAGCAACAGTAACAAATATGACATTCGGGAGGAAATTAAACGCAGAATAAATTTGGGAAAAGCCTGTTATTAATCGGTTGAGAAGCTTTTGTCATCTAATCTGCTGTCAAAAAAATCTGAAAGTTAGAATTTATAAAACAGTTATATTACCGGTTGTCCTGTAGGGTTGTGGAACTTGGACTCTCACTTTGAGAGAGGAACAGAGAT
Source organism: Periplaneta americana (assembly GCF_040183065.1). Lineage (NCBI taxonomy): Eukaryota > Metazoa > Arthropoda > Insecta > Blattodea > Blattidae > Periplaneta > Periplaneta americana. The sequence goes on from NC_091132.1 coordinate 93,583,523, forward strand.
TAAGGGTGTTTGAGAATAAGGTTCTTAGGAAAATATTTGGGGCTAAGAGGGATGAAGTTACAGGAGAATGGAGAAAGTTACACAACGCAGAACTGCATGCATTGTATTCTTCACCTGACACAATTAGGAACATTAAATCCAGACTTTTGAGATAAGCATGGCATGTAACACATGTGGGCGAATCCAGAATTGCATATTATAGAGTGTTAGTTCGGAGGCCGGAGGGAAAAATCCTTTGGGGAGGCTGCAAATTTAGTGGGACAAAGTAATAACTTTTCAGTTACCTAACAGATTTTTATGAAATTTTACACAGTAGCCTAGTTACAAGTAGCATATATGTTTTGTATGCGAGCTCTCGTTACGTTGGTATAAGGGGAACTATCCCTTATAGGGGGGGCGCAATTAGACAAAATTAGTAACTTTTCTCCTATCTGACAGATTTTTATATTTTACAAAATAGTTACAAGTCGCATATACGTTTTGTATACAAGCTCTGATTACGTTGGTGTAAGGGGAACTACCCCTTATAGGGGGAAATTAGACAAAATTAGTAACTTTTCTCCTATTTAACAGATTTTTATGAAATTTTACAGAGTAGTTACAGGTAGCATATATGTTTTGTTTACAAGCTCTCATTACGTTGGTATTTTCAACCTCTATCAAAAATGTAGGACAGTTAATTTATATATATATCGATACCGAATAGCCTGTACCATAACTTGAACCTCTACTCTGTTCATTAAGGGATTGAAATGCATTGCTCAAGGAACGCTATTGGTAGAACCACATTGCGACAAAGAAACTGTTTCAGTGTGCTAGAAACAAAATGTGTGTTGCTGTTTCAAACGTCTTCAAAACACACTGCAGCATACAAATCATTATCAAGCACATAGTTCCTGTGATCCTTCAAGCTAAAATTGTAAATAACTGAACGTTTTTCTATTCGCACAAGAAGCTTCGCAGGACCACACTTCATGTAAGAATTAGTTTATATTACTTTAAATAAAAAAGATCAATTTGTTACAGTATGTAGGCCTACGTATCTGAACATTTATTTTCGTTTCTATACATAAATATAATAAGATAACTGTATTTTACTAATGTACATTGAAAACTATACATTTTTATGTCTGTAATTGCTATTTCAGGTTTCGAATTGTACTGTAACAAATCTGTTTTAAAATGTACGTAACTGGTAGTAAGAATGTAAATAACGAATCTATAATTTACGATTAATTGATACATAGATAACACATGTTCCTCAACTTTGGATTCCTTGTTACAGGGCTATTTCAATATGCACTGTAGCAAACAACTGACACAGTGAGCTGGAAAGATCTTTCTTGATTTTGACTGCTGCAAACAAGTAAACGTGAAACAACTCTAAGCCTTCTCCTCCAGCTTGGAAAAAACAAAACGTTTCCTCTGCTTAGTGTGTTCGTGTTAGTGTCCTGCAATATTTGAACATGAGTGAGGCAACCAAGACACTACAAACTTCGTCTTATTTAATATGAAAAGGTAATCAAGTTCTGTGCTAAAATACGTAAGGGACTCAAACATGAGGCGGTGGGATTGGAGGACAACGAATATTTTATAAGAAAATAGGACAAACACGACACACTTTCTTGCGAGCGAACATCAGCGAATATCGAACTTCACCATACTCGACAAACCTGAACCGAACACAAAGCCAGTAATGCACGACTCTAGTTCGTGTGACAGGCTTTAACCTACTAATCAAAAGCTAGTTGGTTGAAGCAAACCGCCTTAATCAGTTTCAATCAGCCTGAAACACTTTTGTTTCATGAAGAGTGTATTAGCCCTGTCTCAAGTAAGAAATGTTTCGTTTAATAAAATTTATAGATATTCTATATCACATATCGATATATAGGTACCGATAGCTATTTATTATGATACGCTTATATTCTGATTGGTCTTAAGCTGTGACCTTGAATTATGTTGGTAACATGGCCATCGAAATATAATTTTAGTTCGTAAACCTCATAGGTTAGGAATAGTTTCAATTTGGACACAGATTGCAATGAAAATTATTATTAAGCAAACAAGTAAATAAAAGTTTAAAGGAATAATAAATATGTTAAATGAATAAAGAAATAATATTGCAAATAACGCCACGCTTATATTCTATTATGTTTTCGTGCTCTCTACGATAGTAGAGCCGCCACTGCATATGTGTGTGGATTTACTCGGAACACAGGAAAGGCTGGACAACAGCGCCCCTTACTTTATCCGTTATATATAGGCACTGCGTGTTTGCTTATTCCAATATCGTCATTTATGGCAAGGGAAACATAAATAAACCGTCCTGATTCTGAAATGATTCAAGAGTTACGGAAGATTGTGATTCCGATCACACGTATGAGACAAGGGAGCAATATGCAACTTCTTGTACTCCATGGCTATTTGTCCGGAATACAGAGATTCAGAGCGATGCCTAGCTCAATGTTTTTATATTAAACTAGTGGCTTATGCAGCAAATGCTTCAAACTAAGTTCATTAGACGTTCAAATAAAAATTTTTCAGATTTATTTTCAATGAAAAATACCAGACAATTTGAATGTTATTTGCTTCCATAATAATGAAACATACTCCCTCTCAATGGCTTTTATGCCAAATACTTTTTCTTGAACCAATGTATCCTATGTATCTTGAGTTTCAACGCGAAAACTCAAGTAACAATATCAGGGCGATCAGTGGGTTTTTCATGTGGGAGTAAAGCAATAGCTATTTCAGGTCTCTGTGGATGGTAAAAGTCAGGTTTGCTATGCTTTCGAACAATAGACATAGCTACTGCATATAGAGCTTGAAATATAGAGGGTAAAATCATTTTATCCTGCTAAGAGATCTTGCTCAAATGATCGAGAGACTCTAAAATTTTGTAGGCCTCTTATTTTACCCGTAAGTAATGCCTTTTGGCCTTTCCTTAGGAACTGTAATTGTTGCGCTCTCCAGAGCCAATACCGAAGAGAATGAAGCATGTAAGTATCTACACCACACCGCCATTAATTATATGAAAAAGACCCAACTCCACTTGATTAATAATTATAAAAATATTTGATTTTTAATAACAATATTATTATCTTACCTAAGTTTTATAGTTTCATATATATAATAGCCGCCACTCAGTAAATTATAGAAATGGAGATCTGATTTAACATATTCTCTATATCTACTTACATAACCCAAATAGTATAATTAATGAAAAATAGTCACATCATGGCATTAACTATAATGAAATTTCATTGCTAATGGTAATAATGTCATGAAACCACCTCAAGTTTTGTAGACTTCAATATCCAATACACAGCTGTAGTCAGAAAATTTCACACGGCAGAATCAGACCTGTAAGTTACTTTTAGTGAGTCTTGAAGTTTTTAATAACCAATTGAATTTGAACTCTAAATATGTCAGCAATCCTGCAGGTCATGGCCTTCGTGTATTAACTATTGTTTATTGTAGTATGTGTTTTGTTTTATTCTGAAATTACGACCGTGCTGAAATGCAATTAGTTCTCAAAACTGAAGAAAGATGGATTTTGGAAAATAGGAAAATAATATAGGAAAATTGATATTTCACTGAAAACTACTATTTTTCTGAAAAACTTTCGGTTCCAAGCTTCAAAATGAGGGGTCATTTATAAACATCCGTTCAGCCGTTTTCCCGTAATTTCCATTACCAGTTCAAATTATATATATACACAGAGATTTTATGAAAAGGAGTTTCATAATATGTACATTATTTAAACAACAGGACGTTCCATAATGTAAAAACGCATTGCATACTTCACGTTATAGTGGCAAACATAAGTAGAATGTATCATTTTTATATTGTGTTTAGTGTCTGCATAGCTATAACAGTATTTACCTTCATAGAGATATTAATAACACTGTGCAACATTGATTTCATTGCATGGAATGTTTTAATAGTTCTAAAATGAAATCGAGCAGCGAAATCAGATCCAAGCTTAGAAAATTCCTATCATATTAGATTTTCTCAGAAATCACATTTTTTTGAATTTGTATTATATGTAAAATTACCCATTTCCTATATTATACTGCACATGGACGATTATGTTTAAATTTAATCTTTTTAATATAATGTATTTTATCCTATCACCTTACGTTTGACAACTTTATACGACTTTCACCCATCGTGAAAATGAGCTTGTACTTTTGTGCAGCACCACCATGAATTGATGCTTATGCTAGGAATGCAATGTTATGACCCTAGTGAATGGGGACACTTTACTGGTGCTTCGAAATATAATTTGAAGACTTCACAACAGGAACAGGATGCCTGTGTTCCCATCTGTCATTCTGTGTTCTGAAAGAATATTTTGCAATTAAGGAACTATTGTTAACAAAGAATGAATATCAAGAACATAAGTAACAAGTGTGTGGAGATTTTAAAGTAATCTCTTTTCTCACATGCAGATTATATAACATGTATGTTATTTTGTTTCTGTTTCTGAGAGGAAGTACAGTATTTATCCTGTTTTTTTTTAATTTGTACACATTTTTAGCCCATAAATCGTTTGTGTTCGTTTTTTCAAGTTTTCCGATAGCCATGACATGTGTTTTGAGAAAATATGTTGCATGGATTGATTCCTAAATATTATGATGGTGAAATTTTTGTGATTTTTCAAATTTTAATTACATTAATTTTTATTATAATCTCATGACTTGGAGAAGAGATCAGAAATTGTGACTATATTACAACTTCAGTTAACTAGGATAGTGAATGCATAATTATTTTGCAGCTTAAGGGGTTAGGTACAGCTTACAGAAGTAAAATATTTGGAAATATTCTATTTTTTTTCCTACATTTCTGTATCTTGTACAATAATGAAAACTGGTATCAGTAAAACAGTGTCCTGCTATATGAAAAAAAATTTTACAATTTAAAATATATATATAGGGTAAACTAGGGTCTGTTGGACAGTCGGGCATGTTGGACACTCCATACTTTAACGTGTTACCACGCCACTTGTGGGCATCACATTCAGCTAGAAGTCAATGACGGAAGTAGCCACGAGTGGGGCTTCCGTCATTGACTTCTAGCAGAATGTGATGCCCACAAGTGGCGTGGTAACACGTTAAAGTATGGAGTGTCCAACATGCCCGACTGTCCAACAGACCCTAGTTTATCCTATATATATTTTGTTTTTCAAAATTCAAAATGGTGGTAGTTCACTGTGCAGTGATGAAGCCTTTCCCTCATAACTCATTAACTTGTTAACTTGTTAACTTGTTAACTTGTTAACTTGTTAACTTTTTCATGTTCTGTCTCTTTTACTTTATTGCTGAAACTCATGTCAGAATATCATGCTCTTTCAACTACATTCCTTAATAAATAATATATATTTTTTATTTTTTATTAGAAGAAAATACTGATATTTTACCATTTTCAAAATAATTATGACCATATTCATAGACATTCTTAGAGCGGGCTACGGTGGATGATCAGCAAACTAACGTTTTTCGTATTCATAAACCAGTGTTAGCGATAAGTTATGATATGAATCCTGTACAAGTAACCTGTCGATAGTCGGACTAGTTTAGCACGCTCGTAGCGCAGGCTAGTGAAATGTCTATGAACAGCAGCCTTTATGTTTATCAGACAATCTATCAAGGTAGAGAAGTGATCTTGCGTCATATTGTAGATAAGACATGCATAAATACACACAAAAAATTTAATCACTGAATCTTGGATAGTTTTTTAGTTTTCTAGGAAAATGTAATTTTTTTTTTAATTGCAAGAATATTTTTTTCATATAGCAGAAAGATAATGTTCTACACATACTAATTTTTGTTATTGTACAGCAGTAAAAAAAAAGTGGCCGCACTCATGAACAGCGAAAATTTTCTAAGTCCACTTCGGGTCACGGCGATGTTACACGATGCAGTAGTAGTTACGAAACTATGAAATTATTCCATATCTGCGTCTCGTAGACCAGCGGTAGAGTGCTCGCTTAATGATTGAAAGATTGGGAGTTCGGGCCTTGTTCAAGTTTTCATTTTATTTTTTTAATCGTTCTTTAGCGATATAAATAATATTCAAATTATAATTTGTATTCTGTTACCGTTCTTTTGCGTTATAAATAATTTTCGTTACCATTAATATTCTGTTATTGTTCTTTCGCGACATAAATACTCTGAATTTATATAAGAAATTATTGTAATATAAATAACCATTTTCCTTTGTAAAATAGGTAATTGTATTTAAATAATTAATTATATATATGATATCTTATATTAATTAAACAAACTGATATTTATCATTTATGTTATGTTATCGTTCTCTAGTGATCCTGTATAAATAATATTCAAGTTATCATTTATATTCTGTTATCGTTCTTTAGCGACATAAATAAAATTAATTTAATATTAGGTTTGGAACAATACAGTTGAATAATACTGGTTTTAAATGTTATGTTTTATTTAACGACGCTCGCAACTGCAGAGGTTATATCAGCGTCGACGGATGTGCTGGAATTCTGTCCCGCAGGAGTTCGTTTACATGCCAGTAAATTTACTGACATGAACCTGTCGCATTTAAGCACACTTAAATGCCATCGACCTGGCCCGGGATAGAATGCGCAACCTTGGACATAGAAGGCCAGAGCTATACCAACTCGCCAACCAGGTCGACTATACTGGTGTTAGTTTTTTTTACATTATTAATTACTTTATATTATCTTCAAACACAATAAAATGAAAAGGAGTAACGAGGAATTGAACCTGAGACGTTTACATCAAAATTCCGACGTTCTTCCGACTGAACTACGAGGCCACAAGTAAAGAAACATTTGCGGAAAAATTGGCCCAATTCCCCTCCAAGATTTTCTGATGATTTGTAGAAGTTCGTCCAGGATGCGGGGGACAAAGGCTAATTGTGATTTCCCGGTATCTGATCGGGTCAAAAATCCTGATAGAACTAATATTTAACCCTTGCGGTGAATTTCGGTGAAGTCCGGAGGGCCCAATTAGTCATATCCACTCTCTTCACCGCCACGCTTGGGCCCCCTAGTATCCATTAAGATTCGAAAGAGACAGTGGTGTGCGGAAAGTAACGGGAAGTTAAAGCATTTATCCTTCCCAAGAAAAACTGCAAACATGAGCAAAGGAAGCTTTTATCAGAAAAAGAAGCATCTTCTGCGACCTCTGGAAAAAGAACTAAGGAACAGACTAGTGAAGTGTTTTGTGTGGCACTTTATGGGGGAAAAAAATGGACATTACGATGAAATGAAGAGAAATATATAGAAGCATTTGAAGTGTGGATGTGGAGAAAAATGGAACGTGTGAAGTGAACAGACAGAATAAGAAATGAAGTTGTGTTGGAAAAAGTGGATGAAGAATGTATGATGGTGAAACTGATTAGAAAGAGAAAAAGGAAGTGGTTGGGTCACTGGTTGAGGAGAAACTGCCTACTGAGGGATGCACTGGAAGGAATGGTGAACGGGAGAAGAGTTCGAGGCAGAAGAAGATATCAAATAATAGACGACAATAAGATATGTGGATCATGTGCGGAGACTAAGAGGAAGGCAGAAAATAGGAAAGATTGGAGAATGCTGGGCTTGCAGTGAAAGACCTGCCCATGGGCAGAACGCTTATGTATGTCCAGAATGCTTGGAATGTCGTAGAATAGTAGTTATTTGAAAAGACTCTAGTCGATTCCATGCCCACTCGACTGCAACAATGCTGGGTAACTTTCAGTGCTGGACCCCGGACTCATTCCACCGGCATTATTACCTTTACCTCATTCAGACGCTAAATAACCAAGATGTTGATAAAGCGTCGTAAAAAATAATCGGATGCAAGATGTGATCGAGATGTGGGAAAGATAGATTAAATATATTGAATTGTTTTGTTTTTTTAACGATTAATTGTTTGAATGTTCTAAGGCAGACGCCAATAAGTTTCTTTTGTTTATGCCACGAAAGATATTTTTGTTGAGATTAAATCTTTTTTTCTTTCCATTTGCAGCCATAATGTCATAATAAGTAATGATAAAGACAAGGCATAATACATTCATGAACCTGATGTTAATTGCTAAAATAATCATAAAAGGGAAATGAGCAGTTATGTATATTTTGTATCTCTTTCTTAAAAACAAAACAAAAAAATAACTTAAAGAACACGAGGTTGTATTCGAACGCAGGACCTCAAGAATAAGAGGCGAGAACGCTACCATTACGCTATCATGTAACACAAATAATACTTTAATTATAACTGTAGATATCTGGCAACGTGATACAACAACATGTAACATCGCCTGTCTCCAAATTGCAGCAAAGAAACCCGAAGGGTACTTTGCTTCAGGAGAGCGGCCACTTTTTCTTTTGACAACTGTACAAGATACAGTAATGGAGGGAAAAAAATGTTGAGTATTTACAACATTTTATTATTGTTTATTTATTTATTTAACCTGGTAGAGATAAGGCCATCAGACCTTCTCTTCCCCCCTACCAGGGGATTACAACTACAATATTAAGAATCCAATTACAATTGTAATTCAAATTAATATTAAAATTACAGATGCAATAAAAATCAAAATACTAAAAGATTAACTGATTAATAAAAGCTAGACAGTTTATTGTAAAAGTTAAGAAGAGAGAAGCATTTCTTTTATTGATTAGGTACAAATTAAATCTACTCTACGCAGTAAGAAAATGCTTAATAAGTTTGCTTTTGAACGCTACTAAATTCCGACAGTCTCTGATGTCACTGGGTAGGGTATTCCACAAGCGCGAGAGCGAGATTGTGTATGATGATGAATACGATGATGTCTTATGTGTTGGTATGGCTAGTATGCGGCTATTTTGCGTGGGTGTGAAGAGATTATGATATGATGACAGGTAACTGAAACGGGAGGCAAGGTAGGTAGGTGTAGAAGTGTGAAGTAGAATTTTACTGCTATAAGCTGTACCTAACCCCCTAAAACAAAACAAAACAAAGAAACATATCTCACGAAATTGATAAATTTGGCCACTGAGTATTATTATATGAATATCCAATTTGACAAACATCCTGATGTGATACAGAAGACGCGATTGCAGATTTGGATTCAGCACACCTGAAATATTTTATATCGCATCTCAAAATTCGTGCAATGTTCGGAAAGTCAAAATTTGTTTCCCCAGTGTAATTTAGCATACCGATAGTTGAAGGCAAAATTATTAAACCATGGATTTAAATTCTAACAGAATACAGTTCATAAGCGGACTTCTAGCTTCTTAAAATGCATCCCTTGTGAACGAGTAAATTCTTCTCAATATGATAATATGTAGATCTACACAGTGTATTCGTGAAGTCATTATTGTACCTTCATATCATGTTCCCATAAAAAGAAGCTTCTCAGTATGATTCTTCAGAGTAGAATTTGTCTATATAGAGTAATTTTTTTTTCCCCCTTTTCTTTGGACAGCGTGATTCAGGAGGAATCGTAAATATTTGGGGGGGGGTGGCAGTGTGGACTATTATGAATAGAAACGTTCATATAAATAATTATGAGTCCAAATTTCAATGTGTGGCGACTTACAGCCGTTTGTATGTTACGCATAACAAGCGTTACAAGCGACAAGAATGAAAGTAAATGATTTGATTCAGAGTTGAAATGTTCACAGTTTAATGTCTTCTGCAATAACGTCCGCTATGCTAAAATGTCCACATTACATAACTGTCCACACAAATAAAACGTCCACTACAATAAAACGGTCACTGCAAGTTTTTCAGGTAAAGCTCTCTGTGAAGCAGACTTGAATAATTTCAAGGGAAAAATTTCCAGAGGCCGGGTATCGATCCCGGGACCTCTGGTTGAACGTGCCATGGCTGTACCAACTGAGCTACCCAGGAACTCCACCCGACACGGTCTCAATTTTTCCTTTTACATCCAAACAACTCGAGTGGACTGACGAAACGCCAGAGACCCACATCGAGCGCACACAAACTCGAGTTGTATGGAAATAAATGACAAAATTGAGACGGTGTCGGGTGGAGTTCCTGGGTAGCTCAGTTAGTAGAGCGCTGGTAGATCTACGTTAAACCAGATGTCCCGGCCCCGGAACAATTTTTCACTTGAAATTATTCATGTCTGCTTCACAAGGAGCTTTACCTGAAAAACTAGACTAGCATAATATATACGTTACTGTAGGTACGTTAACAGAAAACCACAATTCCAAGTCACACAGAGTTTGTGTGCACTCGACCTGGGTCTCTGGGGTTTGGTCAGCCGACTCGAGTTGTGTGGATATAAAGGGAAAAATTGAGACGGTGTCGGGTAGTGTTCCTGGGTAGCTTAGTTGGTACAGCGCTGGCTGGTACGTTCAACCAGAGATCCCGGAATCGATATCCGGCCCCGAAACTATTTTTCCCTTGAAATTATTCAAAAGACTTAATAGTTACGTTGTTTGCTTATTTACATGGTATCAGTACATTTCAATACTTTTTTACGCTCAGTTAACAAGAGTTTTTCTCTCCTGATGTAGTATTGTAGTTGTTTTCTGAGAGTAGCCCTAATAATAATGCGAGCGACTAATTCGTCATATGTGTTTACTTTGTTTTTGTACATTTCATCTCACACCTCACACAAAAACAGACATAAATTAGGTCTGGGGACATTGGTGGCCAATGCACGTAATGACTAATATGCACAGGAGCTCCGTCATGTTCGAAGAACATGTCTATTCTTGTAGCCAAGGGAACAACAAACAATTATACCCATTACGAACAGTGCTGCCTCAGACGATTTCAGAACGGTGACATGTTCTGTTCCTTTGTATGTAGTGAAAAGTAGGTATTTTTGTAACGCTAGTTATGCATAACATTTAAATAGTTGTATCTCCACACTCACTGCAAATTGAACTCTATTATAAGAATCAATTTACTAAAAACTACCATATTACCACCTCATAAAATATTTACTATTCCGTATTGTTCACTCTACATTTTATTTAGTTCTTGTTCTTCCTATATTACTTAATTATAACCTCTCATTCCTTTTTGCTTCATATCACTGTTTGCTACTTTCCTTTTCCCTTCTGTTGTTTCTATTTTCATATCCAGTTATTCGTTAATGAACTAGCATTCTACTGGTGAATTAGGGCTATCTAACAATCTGGTTCATTCTATATAGCACATAATGTATACTCTATTTTATTTCATAGAGTGCAGTTCGGTGGCTCCTTTGAACACCCACTTACAGATTTATGACTTCCTACACAAACACCTCTGACAATTCCATCCTGTCCCCTCGGCTCAACATTGCTCAGTTGCCACAACCCTGGTGACCCTCGAAATGAGACTGATGGGATTCTTGGAATTCGGAAAAGATGCGGCAACTCTTCCTCCACGTGAATTTGACGGGAGCCTGTCAATTTTTCTGAACGATGGTTGTGATTGGTTACGAAAATAGACTTACTAAATAACCGCTAGACCGCTCACTGGCGCTAGTGTTATGCTCCCAAATTGAACAGCCGACGGGCGGCCATTTGCTTGGTTGAGATGAATAAGTACAGGTTTAGTTCATGTGCTATTTTTAATTGCAGCAATGCACACAGATGTAAAGATAAAGAAGGAAGGAATGTAACATTTCACTGATTAGTTAATCTTTAATTTCTACAATATTTTTGGTCCGTATTATGTTACAGAAGACAAACTATTGTACTTATACGGCTGTTTGTGCTTCAGATTTCCTCTGAGTAAAGATTCCCTTAACCGAAAATGGATAGGTGCAATCCGCAGAGAGAATTTCTACCCTACAATGAATCATTCAGTGTTTCAACTCATTTCGAAGATAGTTGTTACCTCTCAAACTACGTTATTACCGTATACATTGTTATTGTCCTTCATCCACTCCATATCCTTCCCTTTCTTCAAACAGCTGTTGCTTCAGTGCATACATGAATAATAAAATTATTCGCCGAATTCGAAGATACAGAGTTAATAATAATAATAATAATAATAATAATAATAATAATAATAATAATAATAATAATAATCCGTGGCGCTACAGTCCGTGAAGGCCCCAGACCGACCAGCCGGCTGCTGGCCTCACGCCCACATGCCGAAGCAGAGGTGGACGATCATCCAACCAGAATAGAGGTATCGTGTGGTTAGCACGATGATCCCCTCCAGCCTTTACAGCTGGCTTTCGCAACCGGATTTTGCTACCTATCGTAGCTCCCCAAGTGCATCACGATTCTGGATGGGCACCGGTCCCATACACTGGCCGAAATTTCATGACAAAATTTCTTCCCCATGAGGACTCGAACCAGCGCGCATTCCGTAATGAGAGTCCTAGGCAGTATGCCTTAGACCACCACGCCACGGCGCGGGACGGTAGAAATAGATCCTGTTTAAAATATATATATAAACAAATTTCAGAGCCTAAAAGCTGAAACATGTTCATTAATATTGCATGTACTAACCACTCATTAAGTAATGGCATAACACATTTCAAATTCATCTCCCAGAACAAGTATTAGGCCACATAGCCTGTTGGAGGAAGGAATTTTCACACCATCGTTCCTTTGGACAACTCAACAGAAACTGTATAAACTACAAAAAGTTAATTTTTTAATATCCCTGATTGAAAGTAACTCTTGTTTTAGTTACGAATTAATGAAACAGTTTTTATACTGCTGCTACTGCTACTGCTACTGCTACTACTACTACTAATAATAATAATAATAATAATAATAATAATAATAATAATAATAATAATAATAATAATAATAATAATAATAATGCTTTTTGATTTTATACAACAGTTTAACCTACAGATTAAATTGAAAAGTAGACATTATTAACCTTGGTTACCAATATTCACATTCAGAGTTCCTATGAAAATGATGCAAGTCTGACAGCCTGGTTGAATCCCGATAAAGCGGATCGAGATTGATAAAAATCCCGATTTGAGGGATAATAGCCTAGAACGCAATTTAAACAAGTTAGTCTGCATTTCCTATTATCCGATATTTTTATTTATATATTGACTCAGATGGTTACATTGTAAACATAGAGGTAACCCGCGGAAATTTAGTAAGTCTGTGAGGTAACCCAGCTTATTGCCGTAAGGTAACTCTACTCGTAAGATAATAGTTCCCCTAGTTCTACCACATTGTTGATTAATCCGTTTCGGTACCTAGTTGCTGTTCTCGCAAGTAATCAACATTGTGTATTTTAGGTGCGTTGAGTGCCAAAAAAAGAAAGAGCGTTTTGATATTTTATTTTACACTAATAACAGACACATACAATTGCTGCGTTTTGTAGTGCAGTGAACTATGTTTAAACATGGACTCATCGTCGATGTACTGTTGCAGTACCGGTTCCGAAAAAGAAAAGTTGCAAAGTTAATTTAGTAGCGAATGGTTAAAACATATTCATGGTTAATAAAAGAAAAAAACGATTAGCCTTTAGTATTCACTGTAGCCTACTGTGTGTCTTTCGTATTTTAGTGTTTCTCAGGGAGGCGAATATTACATTAAAAGCACGCGAATAATACTTTGCAGAAAACAATTATAAATCTCTTTGATAAAGTGATGATAAATATAATGTCTTAAGTTAGCTTCTGATATCCCGATTTCCCTCGCAGAAAACCTAGCAACTCTGCTGACAGGAGACACACGTTATTAAAGATATATCGCAAAGGAAGTATTGTTCCTTTAAACAAAAACATTTAGCTTTCGGATACGCAATACAACACGTATTCAAATAGCGGTTTCGAAATCCCGTGCGTTTTCTAACAAACAAATGGCGGCTTTCTGCTGCTTCAATTTGGGAACATATTTCTCAGTTCTCCGCTACAGCGTGGTAGGGGCTCGGTTACGAACAGGAGAAGACAAGATTTCTGTCACAATAAGGATGACATTTATTTATGACAGCCAATTAGTAGGGGGCAGTAGAAGGTCTGACGGCAAAGTCCTTTCTATGAAACTGCATTCCATGAAATAAAATGGAGTATACATGGACTGTAAGACCAGTTGAGAGGCAAATACGAACTTAGATAGACCGGTTCGTGTAATTCCCTTTACAGCTTAACAACAAAGGAGGGGTGCCAGCAGCTTTACGCCTTGTTGAGGGCAGCCTATATCTTATATATAAACAGCGCAGGGTTACCAGATTGTGATTTTCCGATTTGCGAGTAGTATGTACAATAATAATAATAATAATAATAATAATAATAATAATAATAATAATAATAATAATAATAATAATAATAATAGTAATAATAACAACAACAACAAACACAGCAGCACTCTATCTATATTAAATTGAATGAAAATAGGAGGCATTATTATTACTTATGCATTCGAATTATATATGCAATTATCCTATAAAGTGCTATAATTGTTTACATTTGTTCGTGTCTTTGCTGGGGAATAGTGAGGGTCGGCATTACTATAGAGCTCTGTGAAGAAGTTACATGAATGAAATAGAACAATAGGCCACTAAAGTTTTATATATTTTCGTAAGACTTTCATATACAAATTTAACACGGAAGATAAGTCTAGGTATCCTTTTAATTTCAGTCATCTGAAATATAAACTTAAGAACATTAGAATAATAGAGTACTCTGTACTTTGAGATACAAACAGAAATGTATTGCACATAATATACAGTACTCAACTTAAGTAAATTTAATTTTTGTGTGGTTATCTGATGCGTTCAGACCACAGTATTTGAATGTTTAATTACAGTAAACCAGTTTTCTTAGGTCTAAGATTAATATGCAAACTTCACATAATTCTTCTTTAATAACATCCTTATCATCTGGAGCTTCCACCAACCGACCTAGAGGAATAAATGGCATATAATAATAATAATAATAATAATAATAATAATAATAATAATAATAATAATAATAATAATAATAATAATGGGAATGTGTAAGTGTCTGCTTTAATTATAATACTGTCAGGGTTGTTACATCTCGAAAGATATTACCCATATTCAATATTCAGAAATAACTTGTATCGTCTCAATTTCTTGCTTTTGGATGCAATACAAATTGATGACAATCCTATAAAATTTTATTGTCTTGTCATTAATAAAGACTAGACAATATTTTACAGCCTTTTCAACTTACCTTTAAATTCAGGTCAATTATCCCAAGTTGTGTGGTATTGTTCCTCATATTCACAGTGATTTTCCATTATGCCATTAATATTAGAATACAGAGATGAAGAGAATTCGAAGCATGTTGCAACGGTACTGTCAACAATGAACAAGAGTGACTTCCGATTTTCAAAAATGGTCTGAAAACCCATGAAAAATATATTGTAAACATGTGAAATAAAATAACATGTAGCATAATTTAACCCTTTACATTTTTTGAGGTACCTGAAGGAGGAATCACCAAATTTACAGTTTATTACTCGCCGATTGCCCTCGTCATTTTTAGCCTAAATTGCGATAAATCGCAGAATCTGGCAATCCTGAAACAGCGTATTCTGAACGTCACCGGACCCGTCGACATCAATGACGTCACGCTGCAGCGAAATAGGAACAAAGCCGCTTTAGGATTCAATGGCTATCATGGCGGCTATATGATATACTGTATTTGCTACGCTACAAATTTTTTTAGAAATTTTCATATAGGCACCTCGCTCAAATAAAGGAAAGCACAAACATTCTATTTCTTGATCCAGCAGTAATACCTGATCCGTTGACAGGCCTATTCGTTCATTCATAAATAGTTAGACTACTGTCAATTAGTCTAAGGGTTTAGTTTAGCGTAAAATATATTAATTAAAATTCAGAATGGGACCAAAGAGACGTGTTGTATGAATGTTAAAGGTTTACTATTTAAAAGTAATGTATTGGGACTCTTCGTTGCCTTTGTCATTTTGCATAGCATAATCATAACAAAAAATTCCCTATTATTATCATTGCACTACTTGACACAGCGATCCACAGGCTATCGGTAGAGATTGGAATTACATGCAGCTACATCGTAGAATCATTTTAACACTGATTGCCGTGTTTCAGCTGTTGTTGTTTAGTCAACTGTCCGAAGACAAGTGATACAATTGATGCCAACAAGGCATCACTCATGAGGTAACTAAGCTAGGAGATAATGGAGTAGGAACCAAGTACTTTTTATGTTGTTTGGTTTTAAGTGAGAGAGAAAATACAATTGCTCCTGTCTCTTTTAGTAATTAATGTATTATGCCATGACTTTATCATGATTTATTACGACATTATGGCAGGAAATTATCTTTCGTGACAAAACAAAACAAGCTCACTGGTGTCTGAATTAGAAACTTTAAACAGTTACAAGTTCAAAAAACAAAACAAAAAGCCACGATTCAATATTTAGTCCGTCTTCCTCCCATCTCGACCACATCTTGCGGTCGAGTGGGCATGGAATCGACTAGTCTTATCATTTCTCAGCCACGTATCCCAGGCATCCTGGACGAGCTTCCACAAATCATCACGTCGTCTTGGAGGGGTTTTGGCTAATTTTTCCGCATATGCTTCTTTACTTGTGTCCCCGTGGCTCAGTCGAAAGAACTTCGGAATTTAGATGTCAACGCCTCATGTTGAAATCCTCGATACTCCTTTTCATTTTATTCTGTTACAGGATAGAATAATGTAATAATAGAAGCAGAAAAAATCAACACTAGTATTATGTAACTGTATTGTCTCAAATCTAATACTAAATTTATATTACTTATATTGCTAAATAACGGTAACAGAATATAAGTGATAACTTCAATATTATTTATATCGCCAAAGAACGATAACAGAATACAAATGATAACTTGAATATTATTTATATCGCTAACGAACGATAGCAAAATAAAATAACTTGAATATTGCTGTTTTCACTAAAGAACGATAACAGAATATAAATGATAACATGAATATTATTTATATCGCTAAAGAACGATAACAAAATTAAATGATAATTTGAATAGTATTTATAAAGCTAAGGAACGATAACAGAATATAAATGATAAATTAAATTAAATTTATATCGCTAAAGAACGGTAATAAAATGAAATGATAACTTTAATATTATTTATAACGCTAAAGAAAGAATGCGGCCACTTTTTTTTGACAGCTGCACATACAGCCAGAGCATCAATCGGTCTTAATTGATTTCCTTGGTCTGTTAAGAAATATTAATAATGTATGTGGTCTACAAATAGCCATTATTTTGTATCCCAATCACAACTACCAACAGTCTCGTCGGTCTCTCGATCGTCTTTGGGATTTCTGTCCTCCGAATGTCGCTTCCCTCCGAACCTCCGTATACCCCTTCTATCACCTACGGTAGTACCGAAGATCACCGGTGGAGAGCTTTACTTAGAACCTTCGATTCCTTCGCAGGTTGTAGTCGCTTCGCTGAGCAACACTGCTCTGCACGCTGATGGAAGCGCTGCTACAGCGCTGGAGCATCAGTGATGTCATTGATGAAACTCGGAACATCGTGATGCAATCTGATCGCTCAGTGCTGTGATTCGAACACATTGTAAGATAGTGATGCCCCGCCTTGTTCCATCCAGATTTGCGCATTAGAACAGGATGTGTGAAGATATTTTTTCACCAGCACATATTATCCTATACACGAGAACATTATGGATTCTCATGATTTGTAGGTGTCTTGTAAAGAAATAGTAACCTTTAATATAACGATTACATTCCTGTACAGTATTTGTTGCTGGAAGAGATTGGCTAATGCCAGTAGGCCGTGGTCGTAAATAGGGAAATTACTGTATCTCGTTTACTTCAAACCTTAGAGAATTTCTTAAGAATGCTTTGTTCAGTTCTCGTAGTTAGCACTTATCAGAAGTTCAATAAATGGTTCTGGTCAAACGGACCAGTAATCGACTCCGTTTTTGCCAAAGCATTAGCATATTATTTATGGAATCAATGTGACCAAGAGATCGTGCAAAGTCGATTTCATTACACCTTCCCAGTTGACTTAGGATGTTCCTACATCGCGGATTAAGCTCTATAGTCGGTTTCATAATTATACATTTATCCATCTCCTAACTTCTACTAGTTCGCTTTTCCTCTTTTTCCGTGTTGTGATTTATGTAGTTATATTAGTGTTTCTACATAGGCCTACATTTTATTTCTTCTTCTAATTACTTATGATGCTGTGTTCCTCGCACTTTGTTCTTTAAAAACACTGTAATTATTTTTACAGTAACGAATTTGTCGTACGAATTCAGTTTCAAGAAGACAAGATATTTTTAATAAGACAAGTCAAGGGTTCAATTATAAAATACTTATGGTTTTTAAGGAACCCGGAGATTCATTGCCGCCATCACATAAACCCGTCTTCGGCCCCTATCCTGAGTAAGGTTAATCCGTCTCTACAATCACATCTCACCTCCATCAAATTGATTTTAATATTATCTCCCCATCTGCGTCTCGGCCACCCCCAAAGTCTTTTTCCCTCCGGCCCCCCAACTAACATTTTATATGAATTTCTGGATTCGCCCATACATGCTACATACCCTGTCCATCTCGAACGTCTCGATTTAATTTTTCTAATTATGTCAGGTGAAGAATACAATGCGTGTAGTTTTGCGTTGTGTAACTTTCTGCATTCTCCTGTAACTTCATCCGTCTTAACCCCAAATATTTTCCTAAGCAGCTTATTCTCAAACACCCGTAATCTATGTTCCTTTCTCAAAGTGAAAGTCTAAGTTTTACAATCCTACTTTGCTCGATAATATAACTGTTTTATAAATTCTGACTTTCAGCTTTTTTGAGAACAGACTGGATGATATAAGCTTTCCACCCTAATAATAACAGGCATTTCCCATATTCATTCTACGTTTACTTTTCTGCTGAGTGCCATTTATATTTGTTACTGTTGCTCCAACATATTTCAATTTTTCCACTTCTTTAAAGAATAAATTTCCAATTTTTATATTTCCATTTCGTACAATATTCTGGTCACGAGACATAAATATACACTTTGTCTTTTCAGAATTTAATTCCAATCCCAACGTTTTACTTGCTCCAAGTAATATTCCCGTTTTCTCCCTAATCTTTTGTGGATTTTCTCCTAACACATACCCATCATTCGCATAGGCAAGCAGCTGATGTAATCCGTTCAATTCCAAACTTTCTATTATCCTGGACTTTCTAAATGACATAGACCTATTCTAGAGCAAAGTTAAAAAGTAAAGGTGATAGTGCATCTCCTTGTTTAGCCCCCAGAGACTTGGAAAAGCATCCGACAGAAACTGACCTATAAGGACTCTACTGTACGTTTCACTGAGACACATTTTAATTAATTGAACTAGAGTCTGGGGAATACAAAATTCAATAAAAATATCATATAAAACTTCTCTCTTAACAGAGTCATATTCCTTTTTTAAAATCCATGAATAACTGATTTACTGTACCCTTATACTACCATTTTTCTCCAATATCTGTGGAATACAAAAAAATGTGATCAATAATCGATCTATTACGCCTAAAACCACACTGAGATCCCGAAGAATTTCATCTACCTATGGAGATAATTTTCTCAAAAGAATATTGGACAGAATTTTGTACTACGTGGAAATTTATTATAGGTAGTTTTGCCCCCCTTCTTAAAGATACGTACAATTATTATTGGCTCTTTTGTTCCGGTACAATTTCCTTTTCCCAAAAAGCACACATAAGCTAATACATTTCCCTAGATAATCCCCTTCCACATTGTCAATAAAGTGATTAAGAAACTTAACAAAACTGGAAATGAATGGAAATATTCAGAGTGGGTCGTGATATTCTTACAGTGTAGAGGTTTCCCTCTCTATGTCGCTCACAGACATTGCCAGGAATTCCACTGGAAATGAAGTTGCTGTATGGTGGACACGTCCGAAGTCAATGATGTGAACAGTTAATGGCGCCTCAGTGAAGCTGAACGCAGTCGCCTGCACGTCGATTAATCACCCTCTGTTTAAACACCGAGTTTCAAGGGCCCCGCTCATAATGGTAGCAATAAAACCGACCATCGGAAAATGTGAATCCTCAGGACGCTTTGCGCTTTAAATCCCATTCAGACGTGACTGAGAATGTAATAGTTCTTAGTAGTGGACATGTAAATAAGCACAGAGACCTGTGTAAACTTCACTCTTTATTTTCCTACAGAGGGTTAGAGGTACTAAATTCCATTGCTGAACTGTGTATTTATGTCTCAGATATGCCTCATAAAACTTACAATTTACTTTTTTTTTTAATTCCGCATGGTTCTGCCTACAAATTCAGTAAATCTAGAAATTAGGCAGAAAGTTAATTATTCTTTAAATAGCAAATTAAAGCATTTCCTTTTTCTCGTACTTATTTTACTTCGTTGTAATTAGTGATTAGTAATTAGTAATTAGGGAAAACTCTGATATTCTACTTGAAGCAAGTAAAACGATAGGGTTGGAAGTAAATCCTGAAAAGACTAAGTATATGATTATGTCTCGTGACCAGAATATTGTACGAAATGGAACTATAAAAAATAGGATATTTATCCTTCGAAGAGGTGGGAAAATTCAAGTATCTTGGAGCAACAGTAACAAATATAAATGACACTCGGGAGAAAATTAAACGCAGAATAAATATGGGAAATGCCTGTTATTATTCAGCTGAGAAGCTTTTGTCATGTAGTCTGCTGTCAAAAAATCTGAAAGTTAGAATTTATAAAACAGTTATATTACCGGTTGTTCTGTATGGCTGAGAAACTTGGATTCACTTTGAGAGAGGAACAGAGATTAAGGGTGTTTGAGAATAAGGTTCTCAGGAAAATATTTGGGACTAAGAGGGATGAAGTAACAGGAGAATGGAGAAAGTTACAAAACGCAGAACTGCACGCTTTGTATTCTTCACCTGACATAATTAGGAACATTAAATCCAGACGTTTGAGATAGACAGGGCATGTAGCACGTATGGGCTAATGCAGAAATGCAAATAGAGTGTTAGTTGGGAGGCCGGAGGGAAAAAGGCCTTTGGGGAGGCCGAGACGTAGATGGGAAGATAATATTAAAATTGATTTGAGGGAGGCGGGATATGATGGTAGAGACTGGATTAATCTTGCTCATGATAGGGACCAATGGCGGGCTTATATGAGGGCGGCAATGAACCTCCGGATTCCTTAAAAGTCAGTAAGTAAATAATTAAGTCTCAATGGCTGATGCTACTTATTAATTACTGATGCATCTGTATCTTGTTAAGAAATATGAAATACAGAATGAAAAGGGACCGATGCACAAAAATTTAGGCCTATGATGTGATTCTACATGTTAAATATGGCAAAGCTTTTATTACACTTTACCTGCGATGAAGCACTATTAAGCAGGAAAAGGTAGTCTTTTCCCAATGTTTGCAGCGCTCTACTGCGGTAATGGCCCGAGAAAAATGGCTTATTGCTATACAAGCATATAGGTCAATATAATGTGAACAGTTAATGTTTTCAATCTTTTTACCCTCTTTAGCCACGAATTTACTCATAATATGAATAATTGCGAAAATCGTTAAAATAAATCTTGCAACTCAACGCATTTTCGAGGGTCTCCGATTGAGTACTGCAGTGGGAGAGAGGAAGATAAAGAATACATGCCGCGCTATCTAGAGTTAATGCAGTAGCCGTGATGTTGCCAAATGTTCATAGATTCATAGCGATTTCCTCTAAAACGGTGAATGTTAGAGAGAAAAGATTTTGGATTTTTCAAATCTTTCATTATCTATTAGGCTATCAGTTTCATTTTATTGCAGAGGTATAATAAACATTGATTTGGTCGTTAGGGGCTCAAAACTTGTTAATAAAATCGTTGTTCGTTTATAGTTCATCAAGAAAATAAATATATACTTTAAATTATGTCCATACTTTGACTTTGCCTTTGGTCTAGATTAATTCTTAAAGCATAGCATCAGTGACAGTAGTAGCTCAATTTTTTCTCTATGAACATGTACAGAAACGGAATTAAAATTTGGATCGAGTCTTGTTGGGAGTCCACCTGTATGTAGGCAACAATTTCCCATGACTGTCCACAAGTATTATATATACAGGGGTTCTTGTTTACTGCACATGCGCAGTGTGTTATGAGCGAAACTTATACAATAAGGGAGCACCCTTTGACACGAAAATTGGTCGCAGTTCGAGACTACGTTCTACCTCGAAATAGCTCGGGAATCATTGTGTGCGCTGTGTTTATACAAGTGCGCTTTACATAAAGAGATTCGAAGTCCGGTCTTTGTAACGAGAAGAAAGAGTTCTATCGCTAAGCCATAAAGGTTTCGTAGGGAATACTTCGTTTCGTGACATATGACTTCATTTCATCATAGATTTTCCCGCGTGAATCTTACGTTAACCCGAACGACACAAATTCACGCTACAGGAGATCGAAATTTTCCGAGTCTTTATGTACAGAACAGAACATCACTTATGTACTTCTTGTTTCTTAAATGCTAACAAACGGGATCATTTAAAGCGTGTTAAAGAACATATTTGATTATATTTGGTGTTAGAAGTGTACCTTCGAAGTGTGTTATATAGAAATTAGCAAGAAAGTTAGACATACCCGAAGTCTTGTCTATCAATATTCAGGTGACCTGAATATGTCAATAAATGATAGAGGTTGTACTCGTAAATGTAGGATTACAAGCACCACTATCACTTTCTCAAAAGACGAATCTTTCATATTCTGAATGTCAAAGAGGTGTCGAAAATCGAGAATATTATAATGAAATAATCATCAGCATCAGCTGTGAAAAGGTCATATTTTACGCAGTTATAGGTATGTGTATATAAAATAACTTGGCGGTTTTTAAATAAACAGTTATTTTATTAACAATAGGTTGGAGATTGTAGCGAACTTATCTCACTGTACTATATGTTGATGGGCGGGAAGTAACTAGGTATTATATAATAATAGTACTTTATTGCCAGAACAAAGATACATATTGATTTTTTTATATAAGAACTCTCTAGCACCCCCAGAAAGAGTAAGTTACATACTCGTGCTTAGGTCTTCCACTTAAGTTAATGTTAAGACATTTTATTAAATAACAGAGTAAAACGTAATAAAAAGAAGAAAAGAAAAAACACATATCACAATAATTGAACTTTAAATTTTGTCTGTTAACAGCAATTTTAATAGATTCTTTGAAATAAGGAGCATTAGCAAATTGTATGTTTGGGAATTTATCTGTTATCATGTTATAAAGCCTTGGGCTGAAGTTGCTACTGTGATTATATGCTACAGTTGTAGTACATTTAGGAACTGTCAAGCATATGTTGTCTAATCTTTGGTTTTATATTTATGTGAATATAAATTAAATATGTTTCTGTTTTTTATGTATGAAATTCAGTATTACATTGTTATAAATTTGATGGAAGTCAAATACTTTAAATTCTGAATACAGCAGCTCTGAAGGATACTCAAGAGGTTTATTAAGGCATATTTTTATTATTCTTTTCTGTAGCAGAGTTATAATATATAATATGGTTGTAGAATTTTTAATATCGGTGGAATCATAATGAAGTAGTGCGATAGTGTGATAGGTCATTAAGCAGGATTTAAACTTACACGCGTCGGTAGTACATATGGTGGCCATGAGAGGATGTACGCGCAAAGATGACCGATCATCTGTCTCTTCGTGAGCGAGCGCAGATTGCTGCAAGCTGTAAAGTATGGAATACCGTTGTTCTTGTACAGAGGTGGTGGTGTACAATGAAAGGAAGGAATGTCACTTTGCTAATGTGTGTGTACATGGTTGAACCTGTGATTTTTTTTATGAAGCTAGGCAAAAGATGAGGTGTACCGGACGAAACCTCGCACACTGGAAGAATTGGAAGCTCGGATTCGGAGCATTATCACTAATGTTTCACACAACTTCCTCCAGAATAGTGTGGATTCCATTCCTGGCCGCTTAAGGAAAGTGGTGGATGCCGCAGGCGCCTACGTTGAATTTTGAGGTATGCATCCGTATTCCCATTTAGTAATGTACACATGAAATGAATTTCAATAATTTAGCGTTGTAAATGTAGATTTATACGCCTTTTTAATATATAGTTACTTCCGCCCACCCTGCACATTAAGGGCCGTATTCATAGACATTCTTAGCGCGGGCTTCCGGTGGATGACCAGCGAACTAACGTTTTTCGTATTCATAAACCAGTGTTATCGATAAAATATGATACGAGTCCTGTACAAGTAACCAGTCGATAGCCCGGTCTAGTTTAGCACGCTCGTAGTGCGTGCTAACGAAATGTCTATGAATAGCACCCTACATAATTAATCAATTCCTTTATTCCAAAACGTGTTTACAAATTTTATTTACAATTATTATATCACTGTTCTCATATGAATACTTTTACAATTTTAGTCTACACATTTATTGATTAGTTTAGCTGATTCATTAATCTTGTTATAATGTACTAGGCTATAACTGTTTATTACATTTTCACATGTCTTTACATCAATGTTTTTCTATTTATTCTGCTACTTAACGACATTGTATCAACTACTAGGTTATTTACCGTCGATGGAAGTGGTGATAACGAAATGGTATTTGGTGAGATGAGGCCAATGATTCGCTACAGAATACCTGACATTCGCCTTATGGTTGGGGAAACCCTCGAAATAAACAAACCAGGTAATCAGCCGAAGAGGGAATTGAACTCACTCCGGGGGGCCATAATTCTGAATCAGCACGCAAATTCTCCGTTTCCTTATTATCCATTTATTGACATTAATAAATTCTCGAAATTATAATTCCTTATTTTATCATTATACCATTTGTAATCTACGCTATTATTTTAATAAATAAAATTTATTTATTTTTTCCTTCTTCTCCTTCTCTGCCCATGTGTACTGCAATTTTGAACCTGCTAATATGAGGCATAAGAGGATGAATTTATTTAAATTAATTTTACATATGAATATTTAATAAGTTCATTTACGTTTAAAGAATTTACAGATTTTGCACACCCTTTCTTCTGTCTATTAGGCTATATCAGTATTATTTTAACATATATATTTTCCTGTGAAAAAATTGTGTAAATTAAATTAATAAATTTAATGCTCACTTTGAATTTCGACGATGAAAACGTCGTTACAAAATATTACCGCCAACTTCAAAGGATAAGTGTAAGGACAGCCTTCATTGGGCTCCGAACCAACATTTTGGGATTGAATATTGTAAATGAAATTGATGTGATTTTTTATTGTCTCAGGTGACGACAATGCGTCCTTAATAATACAGCACACACAGTGGAGGCCCTCAGGAAGTACTGATGGCCACAACTCAGCTCATCCTGTGATTAGCGTCTTATCGATAAAGCTTTTCTAAGGAAAAGCAATACGAAAAGGGAAAACCAGTCTCTCTAAATTTTTAATTCTACTAACATTGCAATACTATTTACATCCACCACCACCACCATGATAATAATCTTCATTATCACTTTTAGCAGCAGCATCAGCAGTAGCAGGAGGGCAATACGTAGAATTCTAATATCTTAACAATCCCACACTACCCCCTTTGCTACTGTTCTGAGTCATTCCTGCCGGTTCAGTCAGCGAGGTCGGCTCACATTCATCAACGCCATCTTTTTCAACGGGTATTCCTTTCACATCCGTTACGTCGTAACAGCACTGGTACATAGGTAAACGAAAGTTAAAAATGTTATGTTTTATTTAACGACGCTCGCAACTGCAGAGGTTATATCAGCGTCGTCGGATGTGCCGGAATTTTGTCCCGCAGGAGTTCTTTTACATGCCAGTAAATCTACTAACATGAGCCTGTCGCATTTAAGCACACTTAAATGCCATCAACCTGGCCCGGGATCGAACCCGCAAACTTGGGCATAGAAGGCCAGCGCTATACAAACTCGCCAACCAGGTCGAGTAGGTAAACGATGAGAGTGGGGAACATAGTCTCTTTTGATAACTAAATTCTAAGCTACAGTAGACATCAAGGAGACATACTCGGAAGGGAATAGCGAGTTGCTCACTTCGAATGTTCCGGATTAAAAACATAAGTATTGGGTATCGTAGCTTGAGATTCGTCTAGTGCAGGGCCGGGCATGAGAGCGGCTCCATTTAGTCGGCCTGAGCTGCTCTCGTTCCGCAATGCACTTCAATTCCAAGCCAGAGCAGAACGCTCACGCAGTGGCGGACTCGCATTACAGCTTGCATTAATATAACAAGAGCCACGGTTGTTCTAGTCATTCAGTCTGTGGGTACATAATAGTTTATAAGGATATTACATCAATCCATTGTACATTACAGAATTTATAACACTCTTATTAATTTAATGAAATAAACTTCGCTCTATGCACACAGACAAATCATTAGGCTTATTTACATAACCCATACGCACATACTGCAATCTCCTCACCACAGTTCTACGAGACTGGCGTATGGCTTCCACTTCCCCTACTTGCTGTGGACAGAGTAAGTTCATCTGCCAATATAATTAAATATCGCTTGATGATTTCACCTTCGTTGAATGTTTTCAATTCCTTTGCAATTTCGTGGCAAATTTTGTAGCTAATTCTCATAGCCGATTCACTAAGTGCATTATTGTCATCCTGTTAATACATAATATATAATATAATATAATATAATATAATATAATATAATATAATATAATATAATATAATATAATATAATGTAATATAATGTAATATAATATAATATAATATATGATATATGATATATGATATGATTATGACCATAAATTAATATAACTTAAAGAAAATGTTTCTCAGTACATTATATTAGAGTATCTATTCGATATTTATATTGCATTATAAGTTATTATAGTACATTTAGTAATATATAATTTTAAATTATACAAATATTATGATATATCATAGTATAGTATATTACAATTCATGATATATACTATGATATATCATGAACTCTGATATACTATACTACACTATAATATATCATAATACTTGTATAATTTAAAATTATATGTTATTAAATGTATAATAACTTATAATGCAATGTAAATATCAAATAGATACTCTAATATAATGTACTGAGAAACATTTTCTTTAAGTTGTATTAATTTATGGCTTTCATTACCAACATATTTGTCATATTCAGTAGCATGTTGTAAAGAATAATGTCGTTGGATAGTGAACTTCTTAATCAGTTGGAGTGTTTTATGCCAAATTAAACACTTTGCTAATCCACTGCTCTCTACGAAAAAGAACTCCTCCTCTCATGATACATTAAAAGCATTGGGAGTAGCGGGCCGCTTTAGTGTATGAGCGGAAGCTCCGTCTTCAAAGTTCGCCATCATACTGCAGAGTCACCACTGCACCGACACTGAATGACGTACAGTATCCATATGTCACAGCGCTCGCAAGACCCGCTCTTTAAAGCACACAGCGCTCATTTTTCAGAATCACGTAATGTGTCCAGCCCTGGTCTAATGGTAATGTACAGACATTTGTACGATAATTTGATAGGAACACTCCTCCTCTTGTTTACGTATTTAACATCTAAAATATTGTAACACTGTACAGGGTTATACATATATATTTTCTTGATCACGAGCCGACAGTAAATTTTATGCTGTGTCACAGTTGAAGTTTCAGGAAAGGTCTGTGCACATCGGCCGTTATTGCGTTCTTGTCATTTATATTCATTTTCCTTAATATTGTTTGTTTAATTATTACTGTTACACTATTATATATTATATTTATACTTGTTTGTGTTTTTATATAATTATATTTTATTATATACTAATTAATATCTAGCCCCCGTGTATTTCTGCTTGCTTTCATTTTGCCATGTTGGTCAAATCTCTAATCAGCTTCTACATCTGACTCTATAGTCGTACTCGATATGCAGTGCGAGTCGTTTCACAAATGAGTTAGCAGAATGTGGTTTCACAAATATATGCTTCTATGAGAAGATGTCTCAGTTTGTAGTTAAAAGAGATGCAGGTAGCCTCTATGGTGCCCATTCGTGTAATATTCTCGCACCATTTCTATTTGTAGCTTTCAGTTTTTAACGTAATACGTGCAGGCTCAAATGAACAAAACATTAAAAAATAGTCACATTTAACGCCATTTACTTTTCAACAGCAATGAGTTGGTACGTCAAGCTATTCAGATGTCACTTGCTTAGCAACAACGGATCGGACTCTTGAATTGATATAGTACTAGTTAGAGCAGGCCTGCAGAACTATAGTTCTTGAGAGCGACTGCTTTCCTTCCCTCTTTTACCCCACCCACCATTTCTACCTGTGCGGTCGCGGCGTTATAGTTACACTCGGCTGCATCAACATTCATTCTCGGGGCGGAAGTCGGTCATCCCCAATAGAAGTGGAGTGGGGCTGATGTCATAGTTCCCCTACTTTGCGAGTTCTGCAGGCCTGAGTTAGAGAAATGGACTTACTTTCCTGTATAAATTGTATTTCTTATTTGAGTCGCCAAGATTCAAACTGCACTTTATCCAAAAATTTGATTGTTCAGAAAAGACGAAAAACTAGTGCGGTTAGACTCAAACGGTGATTGTACTTCTAAAATTTAAGGCGGGTAAATTCAAGTCTGAATCCAAACGAACAGTTTATCACACTCCCTGCAAAATTATACACTGAAACATACCTTAATCCTATATTTCACAATTTGGACAAAAATTCAGACTGATTCTAGGCGACTCGTTTATCTTATTATAGACCATATTAACGGCTCTGAACATAATTCAGACTGGACACAGTAAATCCAATTTAAGTGTTATACATATAAATGGTATATATTCAATAAAGATATAAAGAAAAATAATGAATATTACAACACATAAATTGCATTAAATTTATTTCATTCTGTATCATATTCATAGTCCTTATAATATATAAGAACAAATTCCTCAAGATTCTGAATATTACAACATTCAAATGGGAGAATATGTACGTTTCAAGCAATTAGAGAGATCCTAAGAATCTTCTGTCATTTCTAAATTAATTAAAAACGTGTAGATCTATGTTTATTTGACCACTCTCTGTTTCCGAAGACACGTTGGAATCTCATAAGTGATGCCAATCAGGACTCACTCATGAGGCAACTAAGCCAGGAGATAATGGGTACATTAGCCAGTTTCTTTCCCCTTCCATTGCACACATCGCTGACTATAGTCCGGATCAGCTAACTTAATACCCTAAGGGTGAAACCTAACCATTTCCCCCCCCATTACTACTTAAGCTAGTGGATTATGGTGATTTTCTAGTTTTCAGGTTGAATTTTCTTTTGTCAACTTCGTTCTAATTTCGGTACTGAGAAATACAACTGGTAATGATTTTATAACCGTTATGTTGGCAGCAGTGACAAGTTCTCGGTAGTTTAAATTCTGAAAATTCAAATTGCACTAGATGTCTGAGCCAATTACTGGGAGCTAATGAAATTTGAACATTCTAATAATTAATATCAGTATTAATATTAATACATAATAGTTATTAGGATAAATTTCAGAACACTGATTCCTTCCTTTCCCTCTTACATCAAAATTTCAACCTTGTGCACACAAAATAATTTATTGGTACTGAAAAGTACCTTTTCGTAAGCGTGATGATGCGCAATCGACAAACGCAGACAAATCTGCTATTTTTAGTATTTTAAGATATAATTGTCAGTGAAGAATCCGTACGAGTATAGTGAAATTTTCCCATTTATTGTATGTGTTACTTTGTGTTGTGGTTACAATTCAAGATTATAGTTAGATAGGCTAAGTGTAAATAAATATAACATATTTCGTGTAATACATGCCCTTAGATAATCGGTACAAATACCATTTCACATTTTAATTAATTTCTTTCGTGTTTACACTTTTATTACAATAATGGAGTAAATATTCTTAAGCATACATTTCAAAGTGGCATTCATTTTCGGAATTCGCACTAATCATTTCATGTGATCAAACAAAATACATTTAGGTCTCGTGAGTCGTAAACTGTTTAATCAAAGTAATGAATTTCATGTTGTCAGACAAAATACATTTTAATATTAGATCATACACTAATCTACTAACTACTGACATAGTATGAGAGAGGTCCAGAAGAAAAATATACTCTTTCACAAATTATTGAACCTTTTAGAAAATATCTCCCCAATATAAAGATGAGACGTGCCAAATAAGCAAGACATCGTTATTTTTAATATTATATTATTGTTATTATTATTATTATTATTATTATTATTATTATTATTATTATTATTATTATTATTATTATTATTATTATTATTATAGTACACAGAATTGCGATTTTACCCTCTTTTGGTGATATGTAGTGTTAGTTGGCAACACTGAAGAGACGGCGAAATTAGTCTTCTATGAACTACTCTTACGTGATCCTCACTAAAGTAATATATTACAGTAATCAGACTTCAGATGCATATAAACAATTGTTCTTCCTCTGACACATACCGTCAAGTGAGATGTACCTCCACATAATAGACGTCCATATCAGACAGAACTTGAATCAGAGGTGATGTACTCGTGCTTCTATTATTTTTCAGCCGAAATATTTTACTGTTCTCTCTTCTTGTTATCAACAGATAGAAGCAATTTCCACCCAGGACGGAAGCAAGGGAACTCTTTTCTTCATCATAACTCGCACAAGAGCTGTAAGGACCAGCTACTCGCACGTTCTTTCTTCATGTTTTCTAAATTCTTTGCTTGGAAGTAAAATGGCAGGCGATCATTTTGACCACTCTCGGTTTCCTTACATTGGGTAAGTTAATTCTCTGCTCTACTCGACCTTCGTGACTGGCATATGACGCAGCTTTTCCTCTCTTCTACATTTTCATTGCATAACGTTTCATATTATGCAGATATTTTCGAATACTGTTTGTTCATCTCTCTTTTCCAATGTTTCAATGGTTATTTAACGACGCTGCATCATATGCATTTGTCAGGGGTCGGCAGAATCAGTGATAGCTTGTTGACATTTAGAGAAATTGTTCCGAGGAGTCATTACGGGTTTCTCTAACTTCCGTCGAAACCTAAAAAAGTCAGATGAGTCGAAGTGATTAAGCCAACACGAATTCCATTCTTTATCTCAGATAACACAGGTTATTAAATTGACATCGGACAAACAACCATGCTGTAAGTGAGATTCGAACTCCTACCACGGCGTCCATGTAAGATTGAAGCTGCGTGTCTAAAAAACGGTCTCCTTTCTAGTTTGCTCTTGTAGGGCATAACATACAGTGCAATTGGAACTCAATAAGATTTTGGCGCTCATGCAGAAGTAATGGGGGCGGAGTTAAAGTGAATTTGAGGAAATAGCTGTGTTGACAAATAACGTCATGTAAGCTCGGATGGTATGAAGATAATTGTATCCTTATTTATGTTACGATCTAACTTTACTGCATTTTGTGATATACAGTCGATTCACGATTACCATCATCACTATCGATATGTCAGCCATTACCAACATCATCATTCGCATGCGAACCAATTCGTGCGTTCCTTCTTACAAGGAGTCCTTCCATATTATTTGTCACTTTTAAGATCAGGCAATTCGATTCGCTTCAAATATATTTTTCTATCGGTTGTTATTAGAGCCAGGATTTTATGTACTATAATTACATATTCTGTTCCTATATATATAGCTAAAAGATAAGTTCAAATGTCGGCAAATCACACTAAAGGGATCATTATTCCGAAGTTTTAAGTTAGGACATATTTTTACTTACTTTGGTGCACAATAAGTAGTTAGACGTATATCCCATATTTTACATATTTTGAAGGATATTGTATCTTTCACTGTCTCCGTCCCTCGTGAATGGAATTCTCTACCTCAGAAAATTAGGGGCTACCAGACAATAACTACTTTCAAGACAAAGCTAAACAATTTCTTAATGACGCAGACAAATTGAAGTTGTAATTATAATCATAATCGAGTTTAATGATTTAATTATATTTAGGTATGATTATTATTATTATTAATGTTATTAGTACATAATTATTTCATTGGAGTGTTGGGA
Source organism: Periplaneta americana (assembly GCF_040183065.1). NCBI lineage: Eukaryota > Metazoa > Arthropoda > Insecta > Blattodea > Blattidae > Periplaneta > Periplaneta americana. The sequence goes on from NC_091132.1 coordinate 93,615,491, forward strand.
AGGTAAAAGAATTGTTATGTATTGTATTGTATTAATTATGTTTTGCTCCTTAGCAATATAGTAATTTTGTATTTTTGTATCGCACTAATTGAGTGGAAGAGAAGGCCGAATGGCCTTAATTCTGCCAGTTAAAATAAACTATTATTATTATTATTATTATTATTATTATTATTATTATTACACTTTTTTCCACCAATTTTCCCTCGACTTAATCCATAATTTATACGTTTGGAAAACTGTTTATAAAGCTTGTCGCTTCGTGTCTAATGCACAAAATTAATAATTTAATAACTGAGAATAATAACGTATTCTGTCAAAAATGGATATCCCTTTGCCATATTACCAGTTTGTATATTTTTAAAGATATAACAGTAAAGTAGGAACAAATACCAATTCGAAGGGTAGGTCACTCATTGTACTGCTACCTCGGTGAAGGACAGAGTGTAAATTACCCTTTGGGTATAATCGTTTGGCACAAACACCCGCAGTCAGTTGCTCTCAAATAAAACAGTAGTTCTTTCAGTTTCTTGAGAAGCTTATTCTGACAACAGGTGATACAGCTAGCTAGTCTACTTCTATGGTACCAGTCTCATCCAATTTACAAGATTTGATTTCAATTCACGATGGCTTTACTAGTGATGGTAAAATCGTGCTGTGTAAAGTGTGTGACAAACGCATTGGGTGCTCCGTGAAGTCACAATTAGAACAGCATTTAAATAAATATGAGAAATAAAAGAAACGTTTGTGCATAAAAATGGTTGCTGCAAACATATCATGGTATAAACTTGGATTGCCAAAGTTTCAAGCATTCCTACGCAAATACTGCGACTACAATATTCCAGATGAATCAACCCTCCGGAAAAAAAAATATTTGAACTCCTACTACACTGACACTACAGTATGGAAACGATTAGAGCTGAACTTTGTCATTCCTACGTATGGGTTGCCGTTGACGAGACTATCGATATCTTGAGTTCATTTTATCGCAAATCTTGTCCCAGGTAAATTGAATCCAGAGACTCCGTTCAAGCCTTATTTAATTTACTACAAACCACTGGAATAGACAAATCACGTTACAGATTTTCGATTCGCCAGCAACGAATTTAAAGAGTTAGGGATTAACGAAGAAAAGATGCTGGTTCTCTATTCAGATGCTGCATCCTATATGCTTAAAGCTGCGAGTGTCCTGTCTGTATACTTCACGTGTTTGGCACATGGACTAAACCGAGTGGCTGAAGCCATAAGAGATAAGTATCCAGAAGTGAATGGTTTAATATCAGCAACAAAAAAGTGTTTCGCAAATCACCCTAACGCATGCAGTGCTACAGTGCCTTTACCTCCACAGCCTATGATTACAAATGGATACGTGGATAGAATCTGTGAACTTCTGCAACAAACATTTCGAGGCAGTGAAGTCTGAGGTGGAAACATTTTCTTCCAAACTGTACCATCTGTGCGTGAATCCATGAGTTCCTTTCAATATTCGAAGATAGCTTCATCGATAGCATACACCACAAGTCACTTCAGTTGGATTTCGAACACCATTAAAAAGCTGTAAACTTCTGGACTGATCCTCCATGAATCTACGTGTATGTCGATAGTGGAAAATTCAAGCAATAAACCGAGTGTTGTGCCGTGAGTAATCGGTGAACGTGTTTCAATAAAATTTAATGTATTGGCAAAAAAACCAGGATGCACAACTTTTTCCACTGTATCCAAAATACCTAAAGGTTCCTAAATGTGTGCAACTCCCTGAGAATATTGTTCAGATTATCATTCCTCATCTGAAATACGCGCCAGTTACTTCGTATGAATCTGAGAGTTCGTTTTCCATTCAAGGGAACATTCTAGCAGACAAGACAAACGATGACCGCAGAAAATATGAAAAAAATATTGAATTTTTGCATACAATATTTAAATGATTAAAATTTAAATTTAAATTCACATGTGCATCTGTATTATTTTCAGTTCTGTATCCTTATCAGTGTGCAAAAATACATCTAATAAAGTTTATATATTAAATTATAAATTTTGTATTTATTAAATATTTATCTACATATTTTTCCATTTTTATAGGGAAGTTAACAACCCTTAAGACAGCAGGAAACAGCAATGTACAGTATGTGAGACGAGTCGAAACAAAAACCATGAAGAATATTAAACAATAAACGAAAGAACAAACACAGTATTTAATTAATCATTATTCTAACAAATTTGGAAGAAGAAGTGTAAAGGTATGGAAATACCTACTGAGAATTCTACAATTTATACTCTGTTATTTGCAGACGACCAGCTAGTTATAGCACAGGACTATGAGGACATAGAATATATTATGACCAGAAAACTTATAGAAGAATATAATAAATGGGGTTTAAAAGTAAATTGAGAGAAAACACTATATATTTACTGTGGGGAGGAAATGAAAGATTTGGTTTGGAAGATGGAATGGGATGTATCAAAGGATGAGAGAGAGTGAAGATTTGGGAGTAAAAATTAACTCAACATACAGCCAGGAAAGTGACATAAAATATAGAATTCAGAAAGGTAGATCGGCAATAGCTATGTTAAATGGGGTTTGGTGGGATAAGACAATAACAATTGAAACAAAACTCCAAATCTATAATAAGGAGTATTATAACATATAGGACGGAAAGGTGGCATTTAAACACAAATCAGATTAAAACTCCTCTCCACTGAAATGAATTGTTTTAGTCGTTCCACTAGACATTCTCAATTGGAAAAAATTGAAAACACAACCATTAGACAAGAAATGGGAGTTAATAGTACATTGTTAGATTTCGTTAGCTACAAGCAATTAGAATGGTATGACCACGTACGTAGAATGCCAAAAACAAGATTTCCCAGACCGATTTTGGAATGGATTCCGCCAGGAAGAGGAAAGAGGGCAAGACCAAGGAAAACCTGGATGGACGATATAAGAAGTGGAATGAAGGAGAGAGGCTTGGAAGAACGGGATTGGGAGGCAAGAGAAGAATGGAGGAAGAAGATACTGGAAGATGTAGTTTACATTTTAACCCTGTTAATGATTATTCTACTTCCAATACATTAGAATACCACTCATTAGAGCCGCAATATTTGATTCTTTTTTAATCATATGTACCTTTTCCTGTTTGCTATTGTTCATAATCTAGAAATAGAAAATGAATCTCTGAATTTATTTGTACTATTCATTCATTCATTTTGTTTAGAACGTGTATGTTAAAATTTGATCTCAAATATATTTTCCCATTTATTTCGTACTGCTGCAATGTTTACCGTTAATATAATATTTTTCTTCCGTTAATTACTCACATACTTTTTCTAAATACAATGAAATTGTACGATAATATGATATCATTTCTTTTTTGGTATTGGAGTATGCGGTTTTAATTATCGCCGACAAGCAAACATTCTGATGGCGGCAGAATTTTTTTTTTCTTTCACCATGTTAATAATGTCAAAAGATGTGCTTATATAAATTTTGGCCACTCCACTGCAATTGCGACGGCCGTAAAAAATAAGTTTTCCAGGGGCCGTTAACAGAAAGAAAACACGATTTCATTGTAAACATTTATTGGATCAGACACAGCAATTGTTGAGCTATTATTCATCATATTCCCCACCGGAATTGAGACATTTGTCATATCAAGGGATCGACAGAGAGGTGCAGACGGCTGTCAAACGCTGCTTCCAATCTCAGGTGGCTGACTTCTACGATACAAGGATACAAAAATTCATCCCATGGATGATAAATTTCTCAATTCAAGTGAGGGATATGTTGACAAATAGTGCAACAATTGATGTGTCTGTTTCAATAAATCTTTCCATGCAATTGTGATTTTTTTCTGTAAACGGCCCCAGAGAAAATCACTTTCTGGTCGGCCTCGTAATTGCGGTCGAGTGGCAAAAATTTAACTTTTTTTATCAGCCCCCATCATAATGTTGGCTTGTAAGACGTGTAAGTTAGTAAAAGTTTAAGTTCTCTGACAAATTTGTTCTGGGAAATATTTATTGAAGTACAAGATGAGTATAAGTAGAAGTAAAATTTAAAGCAAAAATGGCTCATTTATATTTAAAAAAAATAGACTCCTCAAATATGCTGTAAAGTCTGTCACTTAAACTTTGATATCATGTTGAACTTATTCCATCTCTTGTTAGTAAGGTCACACACGGCTACTTGCACGAAGTAGTTTCAAAATTGAATTCCAATATTTTACATTTATCTGTAGTGAGAAGTAACTGCTGATACCATGTTATCCACTTTAGGATGACTTTCCATATTTCCTTTTTTGTTGGAGCTTTATTTTGAAATTTTTATTCCAATGAAGAAATTGACCTAATTTCTTCACCTTACTTTTATCTTCTAGCTCGAGAAAGTAGGTCTGATCAGCCGATATGTTTCACTCCCCACACTTCTTCCACCCTTTGCCTCTACACGTAAGTTTGGTGCACTTGTGGCATTTCGCTGTTCGCCGCACATGGGACAAATTCATGTCTCGTTTGCCCTCTTAATCTTCCCAAGTTTCACGCTCAAGCATTTCCCAAGAGAAGCTTTCCCCTCCTCCTTCTTAAAGAAGCTGATGAAAACTACATATTTAAAGATTTCAGTAAATTACGCAGAGTAATGGAAATACAAATACGCTTGTTTTAATTAAGTCTCAATATTGTGAAATAAATTTATTCTTTTCAATGAATGATCAGGTAAAGTCATATAGCGTCGAAATTTTATGCAAAAGATGTGAATTAATATGAAAAAGCTTCTCGTCTCTGACTGGCAAAACTTAGGTCGTTCATGTTTCACTGCAGTGGGCTTGCGATGGTCGCTTCTTTTTCGTGATAATAAATGTTTCTCACATTGATCAAATTAAACTTGAAGTAATGTGAATGCTTAATACTAGTAGGTCCATTTACATGTATGAAACCAATTGGTTGATAAGTTAGGGATAAAATGAAAGGTGAATAAAAGTAAATACTGCACTGCATTTTAGATTTCTACTTTTTTCATTTAGTAATGCATTAAAGGATCATTAGTAAAAATATTTCCTGATCTTCTGTAATACTAATTTTACGAAAGTTTTAGCCTCTGTATTGCGTACTGATTGCTCAATATTATGCGCTATAACCTGCGTCATGCATGAACTGAGAAAATTTTGTACATTGTAGTCAAATGAATTAGCTACTTCTGTGGTGAGATTTACTTATTTTTATTAAGGAAAACAATGTTCGTATATGTATGTGGATCCGAACATGCACAGTCTGTCGAAAGCGCGCTGATGAAGCCTGAGAAATCTGACTAATGGAAAATGTGAATAAAAATCACACAGACTTTTTCCTGCTTTTGTATATCACCTTCAGTTCATTATCACACTATCAGTTCGTCATTTCTAGCTACAGCTCACAGGAGCAACATCTACATCCACAGTAGATAGGTATATGATAGAGATAGGGAAACATAACATAACAGTACCAGTCTACTATATAGTCACGAAGCTTTTGTTTCGAGGGTGCTAGAAACAATAGACTGTGACGGTACTATTTTGCATTGCCTATAATGAGGCGATATTAGCGATCCTAGTGGTGAGCAACTATTTAATGTTTGCATATTTACTACGTATTGAGCTTCGCGACTGTATATACTAGACTGGACGGTACTTTCGGAATAGTTCCGAGAAAATAACAGTTCCAAAAAAGGAACTGTAGGTCGGAACATTGTTCCAAAATAACAGTAGGAGTTTCTGACAGACTGTTCCTCATAGGAACTGATGTACTGTGTAACGTACCGTCCAACCGTCTTATCTGGAACACTCCAGATACTCTCTCAGAGACCATATCAGTTTTAGTCAAAGTGTTCTTCTTGGATATACAGTAGTTCCTTCACAGATGAGTATTATAGAAAGAGCGCGAAATTTTTTACTACAATGAATATGCACGGCGGGTTTCAATATTAAACATAAAATCTGACTAACCAATCAGCTTCAGTTACATTGTTTGCTATTAATACAGCAACAAGAATGAAAAATCAAATTGTAAAATTATATTATTATTATTTTTATTATTATTACTGTTAATATTATTATTTCAAAATCTGTCTGTCGCTTTATTTAGCATGCTAGTGACTCCAAGATCTACTGATATACTGATTTTTTAAACGACTAAATAATGAAAACTGGGATAAAAATGGCTTCAGTAAACATAAGATGGAAACAGGTCGGCTCACGACGCTTGCTGCGCTGAAGCGGATATTTTCTGTTCTTGTCCCACTTATCTCCAAACTCTGTCCTTCACGTATTACGCAACATGTGCCAACGCTGTACTGCAGCGAGCACTGTATTGGCTTAGACATACATGCCTTCTTATTCTGAAACTACTATAATAGATCTAGTTGTGATATATAGTACATTGCGATACTAGATTGGTAAGAGCTCTATAACAGGGGCGAGGGAAAGTTTGAAAAAACGAGGCTCTTGCACCAAGTTCTTTAATTCCCGAGAGACTTATGTGCACTTAACACCCGTCTATTGCATATTATTTTTTGCATAATCATAATTTATATTTATATTTTTAATTTAATTATGTATTAATTTTGAACTGAACGTTTGTCATTTTATTAATGTCAATGTGTAATTTTCTAAGTGACCTTGTTTTTTTATATTATTTTGTTTTATTTGTTAGATACGACTGTTTTATATGTATGTATTTTGAAATTTAGTGAAGAGCTATTGCAATATACGAAATGAAGTTTGCCCAGAAAATTTTGCATTCTAAGAGCGATGGTCGGATTATACTTTGTATTTCTTCCAAAATTGATTTGTTTCAAGTGGCTTAGAAGTGTCTAAATATTTTTCTATGAATAAAGTTATTATTATTATTATTATTATTATTATTATTATTATTATTATTATTATTATTATTTTACACAGTCATTGCTTTATTTTTCCATTAACACTAATATCTAGGTAATTGTCATTGTCTCAATGTAACACGTACTGTGCTGATCATACTAATTGTACTATTCCTTTAGTTGTGAGATTGTATTCATATGTATTAATTCTTTTTTTTTTTAGTTAATACTTGTATACTATAATGTATTTTCCTGTCTGTGATTATGTATTCAGTCTCTTTTTAATTATATATTATTATTATTTTTATTATTATTATTATTATTATTATTATTATTATTATTATTATTATTATTTTAAATTTAATACTGATTGTGTATATGTATTCAAGCTCTCTTTTTTACTTTATTATGTTTATTATTATTTTCAAGCTAATAATTGTATACCGGTATGTTTTTTTCTGTATGTGATTTGATCCTGGTTGAATGGAAGAGAAGGCCTGATGGCCTTAACTCAGCCAGGGAAAGTAAAACTATTATTATTATTATTATTATTATTAAAGAGAATTATGTCTTTATTCCATAACATTTAATAATTGTTCAAACTTCACGTTCAATTGTAATATTAATAAATGAAGTTACAGCTTCTTCTGTCAAAGCTTTTGTTCTTTTCTAATTTATCAGTGACAGTATCTCAAGCTTGTAGAGAATTGTTTACATTCTTTCCTTTGTAAAAGAGAGGTGAATAATCAACCTTTTGTGTAGTCATTTCCAGTGACAATTTAATTTTACCGGCCCATTTCATCTCTAATCACTGTATCAGGGTGGACTATTCATATATGTCAGTGTCGCCTGTCACCTGATCTTGTTCTGCCAGCAACGTTTCTCCCGTTCACTATTCTTTCCAGTGCATCCTTCCTTCAGAAGACAGTTTCTTCTCAGCCAGTGACCCAGCCAATTGCTTTTTCTCATCCTTATCAGTTTCAGCATTATTCTTTCTTCACCCACTCTTTCTAGCACAGCTTCACTTCTTATTCTGTCTGTCCATTTCCCCAGATCCATATTTCAAAAGTTTCTAGTCGCTTCTATTCACTGCGTCGTAATGTCAATTTTATGTTATGGATTACTGCAAAAAAATCAGGGGAGGACGCATTCTCATGTACTCTTGCCTTCAAAACATTGTTTGGGATTCGAATGCTGATGAGTTCTTGTTTTTAATGTTCTCAATAGTCTAATTGTATCCATTTAAAATCTGTGGCCGGGAAGAAAAAGGTCTTAAGTCAATTTTTTGTGAAAATGAGATTTTTATATATTCTGAAAGCGGAAACAATTCTCTACAATCTGATAAAACGGCTAAAGTCAAATAAGACTCCTGACTGGATTTATAGAGCGTTACCAAATGTCCTAAGTACTTTTTGAATCGAACACACACAGGATAAAGGACTTAAGAATATTTAATACTTTATTCCTTACAAACCATCACATGTTTACTTTCCATGCTTCCCTATCAAAAAGGTCTAACTTGCATTTTAGCCATTTTATCACATACTGATGCCTTTTCCTTTTAAAACTTTAAGCACCAGGGTAAACAGTCCTATATTTGTTTAAGACCCATTTTGCATTCCTAATAATTTACACATCTCATTTATTTGTACATGAAAAAGGTCTTATGTTTAATAGTCCCTTCTACTCAGTTTGGCTTCTAGTTTTAAAAGGGCTTAAGTGCGGCTATTTTTGGAAATAATCAAGAAAATACTTAAATGAACAGCATTATCTATTTTAGAAGAAATATAAACAAATAATATCCAGGAAAAACTTCTTAATTAAAAAACTGTGTAATTGACACCAATTTCAATCTTTCTACTGCATTCTTGAAAAGTATAAAAATTTTTACTTAAGACCTTTTTCCTCCCGGGCACAGAAATAATGTACAATTCATGATGAAACCAGACTGCATTTGATTTTCGTCCAACGTTTATGTTAAAATTTTTCTTTCTTAGTGCGTTTAACTTACTTTTTTTTCGTCTCACACGCGACTGCGGATAGGGAGAAAGAATTATTACTGAATCACACACTAGACAACTCAAGTTCGGTCATGGAATTAGCATGGCACAGGGCCAACGCAGAGACATCATAGGGAAGTAACAATGCGAAGGACAAATACCGAGATCAGTGGACAGAAAATAAATTTCTTTCATTCTCCACGCCGGAAATCGACCTCCGACTGCTTGAACGAGAAGCGCACGCGCTATTAACATAGCCACAACGGCGGACATCAAAGAATATGCAAAGTGTCTCATTTAAGCCATTTATTTTTGTTTAGGCAGCACAACTGTCAGTCCAGACATGTGGTAGGTAGTTAATGGTTTCACAGGCAGAATAAAGGGTGTGTACAGCATCAAATTACATCGTCACGTGTATGTTACGAATCTTGTTTTCGTGTGATAATTTTATGATAAATATCTACAGTCACTCTGTTATATTATTTTTTTTTCGTCTTTTAAACTTTTCCTACAGTCACGTTTTTCATTGCGTAGTGTTTTATCGAGTCATTTACTCTTCTCATATAATTGATTAATTCGCAAGTTATCTCCAGTCCCTCAAATTAATTTGTTTTGTTTCATTTGGAATAAATGACGGACATAATATGGAGGTACCTGTAAAGAACGGACAGTGTAAAGGTTTAATACAATAATTTATTCATTTATTTGAAGATATTTTGAGTATACCACTCCTAGACACTACTATAAGAACGTTACAACCTGGGTAGACCATGAAAAACGTTGGATTCAGACTATGGCATACTAAATTATCTACAACAGAGGAGATCAATGACAACCCGCATGGAGCAGGACTATGTCAATATATATTGCTTGCTGGAATATGTTATACTCAATTCTTCTGTCATTATTAGGCTCCGTATTCCAGTTACCTAGAGACTGAAGTTAAAGACACATTGTGTATATAGTACGCCGAACACAGATGATGCAACAGATAAGGATATAAACAAACAGGTCTTCACATCGTGTTTGTTGAGTACAATCAACTCCCGACATTCTGAAGCTGTACTAGTAAAACATGCTTGAGCCATGTTAATTTTCTTCGTGATCTTTGCAGTGATAATAACATGCATTCGTAAGTTACTTAACTTGAACATACGCGGATGTCACTTGAAATGATTTTATGTTGCAAGAATTTCTTTCAATAGTACATTACGTAATTGGTGAATGATGTAGTACAAGATGTTCCCATTGTCTGATATTTTTTCATAATCAACATTCGTTACCATAGCAATGCCAGAAAGCTTATCAAAATTAGAAGTTGTCAAAACCTTCCATAGACCTAATGAATATTTTCTTATTTCAGGTAATTACTCTGAATTCAGGCCATGAATATTTAAAATTGTTATCCACTGATCAAATTTATGTTTCGATTTACATATTTACCAATTTTTACCATCACAGCTTAAAAAAATAATAACCTATACAATCTATAAGTGTTCCCCTTATTGTTTTGAACAGTTTACATATTCACTGTATAATTTTATTTATTGCGATAATAATATTTTGCAGCAGAATCATGAGACGCCATTTACTTTAAATACATGCGAGATTAGGAAAAAATAGTCGATACTGCATCTATGGAGAGTAACTGATTATTGAATAATGTCATTTTTTTTAATAAATACAATTTTTAGCTTGAAGACTTTTTGAGCGATTTTGAAATGACAACATATACCATACAGTACATACGTTCTTAACACTGAAAGAATGAAGAAAAATAACGAAATTGTAATTAAAAGGTAGACACTCTTCTTGCATTGTTGCAATGTTTCGAGGTGCTTATTGAAACGCAGTGGCAGCTCTATAGGCCTACCTGTAGAGCAACTTTGTTAGTTTAAGTTTCATAGTTTTACTGAAAGAACTGTCTTGTAGAATAAGAAAGGAGAAAAACAAAATATTGTATGCATAATTCTACATAGGCTAATACTTTAACATACAATTCATTGCGAGATTTCCGATAGTCTTATTACTAATGTCAAATCCTTTTTAATTAATACTACAGTCCACATGCCATATTTTTTACAACTTTAATTAACATTTTAAATCACGTTACTTGCATTATATTAATTTTTTGTACACGTTTCCGTCATTTCGGCATCATCAGACAACAAAATTACACTACGATATCTGATATCTGGTCATTTGGACCATTTGGACCATTGTATTCACTAAAAAGAAATTGAAATTTATAATACTGATAGTTTGTATTACCTTTGTTGAAATATAATTTACAGAAATGTACAAACTATTTTATTACTTTGTTGCAAAATAAAATTGTTGCATTTCCTGTAAAAAAAAAACATCTTTAAATATATACCGGTATATTGTTCCTGATATCTTCTTTCCTAGAAAATATGATGAAAACTCATCAGTCATCACCTTGTATCAATACATTTTTCTTTATACGCAATAAAAATAAAATACCACTCAGGAGATTAACTCTTGGGTGACTAACGATTTATAGAATAAAGGAGACGCCTTGGAAAGAGCAACAAAAATTTATGACAGGTCTGTGGAAATTCTTCTGTTCCATTTCACCTCGGCTTGCAAATCATCTTTACTGATCCCGGCTATACCAACGTCGCTTTTCTTTTGTAAAAAAAAAATGAATGTGAAAGAAACTGGTTACTCAGTAGAATTAATATCCCTCCTGATTCAAGATTCTTAATGTACTTTATTATTTACAGGTTGTACACACTTGTATAATGATAATGGTTTATTTCTCGGATGCAAAAATTTAACTCCAATATTAGTACGAGTAAGTCTTTACTGGCTTCACATTCCAGAAAAAAATTACATTCTCAAAATTTTCATTGCCATGTACAGTACATATCAATTATGTAGGGAGTTTTAAATCTGACTCTGCAGACTGTGAAATGAAGTAAATGGACAATGATTAGCAATGTTTCAGTTTTCATACAATTCTCATATTTTTGTTTGTCATAGCAATATAGCTATTTCGTAAACTTTCAATATTATCTGTAGCTCTGAAGGAACTTTAAATATGAGACACTCAATGCACAAATGGCCTAACCCACAACATTTGAATATCGAGTTTATTGCTTCAAAGAGCTCCTCATATTCTCTTCAAGAGTAAATCGGCCTAAGAATATGGTAATTCATTTTTTCCATGTCATTTCAGCACAATTTTCGTTTGTGTATCGCATTTCACGCCTGTTACAAAGATGTAAAGTGAAAATATAATTTCGTAATTTGGGTAATTTATCCACTGGGAACCTCACATGCACAGAAAATTTAGTAAAGTGATTTTTCGGCCTGCAAACTTACCAAATGTGATGATAGGTTAATAACAACATTATTTACAGATATGGTCTAGTTTAATTAAACGTTTTCGACCAGTCATTGATCACCTTCAATTTAATTAGATACATAAGTAATTTTAAGCACAAAATTCAGTTGAATATGATATACATTGTTACAACATAAAGGAAAATAGATTTACATCAGGTTAAAAGTTAAAGTAATGATCGGTAAAAAGTGTACACCCTAGAATAAAATAACAGGTGACTAATGTGTACACTTTTTACCAACCATTACTTTAACTTTTAACCTTATGTAAACATACTTTCCTTTATATTGTAACAATGTGTATCATATTCAACTGAATATTGAGCTTAAAATTACTTATTTATCTAATTAACATGAAGATGGTCAATGACTGGTTGGAAAGGTTTGTTAATTAAACTAGACCACATATGTAAATAATTTTATTTGATAAGTTTGCAGACGAAAAAACCACTTAATTAAACTGTTTGTACTAAACACAACTTATCTGAAAACATGACTAAAACAAATACCCCATAATATGTGGTGTGGGGTGGGTAATGGTGTAATAGTCATCACTGGCTAATAAATAACGAGACCAAGGAAACCATAATGGGTAATTAATGACTGCCTTTTATTCTGACTTCACTTACACATTTGTTAACGTTATTCCTATACAATATAAAACCAGAAACTGAAGCCAGATTACGAATGTTCCACATTGACAGACTTAGCGCCAACGCGCTAGATAACAAATCACTGTAAAGATTAACAATGAAATTAGTACTTCATATAACTCTTACAAGTACGATTGCCCTAACAAAATCCTATAAAATCCATACCTACAAAAACTTATAAACTAACCCACTTAACACACTTGCCCTGAACACAACTCTGAATTAATAAGAAAACTAACCATAAGATATGAATAACCCAATACAAAGCTAATATTTTAAGCACTAAAAAGCCAAGCCAATATTGACCAACCACGCAGGGGTCCCAAAAATGGAGAAAACCCGACTAGAGATTCACAACACACCATAAAAGGAAATGTAGCTGGGCGTAGAACACTCGATTAAGAGTTTATGCGTTGGGATCACACAAGCTAGTTACCTCCATCCAGGACTTACAGTCAGATTGATAGCCTGGCGTATATTCCGGCGTAAGCCATAGTGAAGATGTCAGTCGCCAGTTCTAGTAGATCAATAGTGATGTTAAAATAAGCAAGCCGGCTCCAATCACCGGCGCCAAGAATTAACTCCTTGGCTTGTAGAACTTGCCGCGAATATACAGACGACACCATGTTGAAGGCTGAATATCCTTGCGAAGTTTGGTGTCGGGCAACATCGACACACCGCGTGCGTCGATCTCCCGATGTAACCATCCCCAATCGCCGAAACCCGTGCTATCACCCTCCATAGGTAACAAGGCACCCCATACGCCCCGGACTGCGGCCACTGCCACACCAAGGTCGGCTCACCCCCGAAGTATCCTCGAGACTCCTCCAGCCGTCCTCGCTCCGATCTCTACCCCCGGGACCAACAACCCGGAAGTCAGGAGCCGTTACTTACAAATCAGCCAATGAGACGGCAGCTCTCAAAGAAATAACAAATATGATAAGTGGAATAAAGTAAACTAACACACCCTATTAAGAAAAAAGAAAAAAAAAACAAAACAAAATAAAGAAAACACCACGCACCCTGATAGCATATAACAGAACTACCAGCAAATGATTAAGAATATATATGAAGTACAAAATTGCGGCAAAGACGTCGGGGAAAGGCAAAAGAATAGAAGTGGTGAACAACACCACAGTAGTTTCCATTACCTGGCTAATACGAGAGAATTATTGTCCATTAGGCAAAAGAATGAATCTTCTTAAGAACATAACTTATTATTACACGAGACATATTCTAATATTAAAATTTGGCTTAGGACGGTTGATTTTCGAGACTTAAGAAAATCACTCAGAGTTCTTTATCAGGATAGAAGTACTAATGATTAGCTCTTGCAGCACACTTGCTACAAAAAAGCACAACAATATACCGGTATATATTTTTATAAGAATTCCGTAATAAATTTTATCACCATTTCTAGACCATGTGAGATTAGAAATGTCTGCCATAAGTATAAGTCTCTCTTTTCACCCTATCATCGGCAGGCAGTAATGTTTTCCTCTTTATGGGTTATTCCACTTAATGAATGATTTTGTGAATACTGCCAGTCCAGTGCAATAGAGGAAGATCTTAACCTTATACGGAAAAGCATACAAGTCTCATCACTCACATACCTGGACGTAAGATTAAGTACTGAAGAGATAAGTGCTGATCTGGAAACAAATACTGTATGATAAAACATAGCAAATGAAATGGATGCATTAAGAAACATTGAGGAAAACATGAGTAAATATAAAACAAACAACGTAAATAGAGTTTCCAAACCAGTCGTGAAGTATGGAAGTGAGAAATGAAACAAGTCAAGACAATGCAATTTATGCAATCCTTAGTTGGTAAGACAAAAGGGGACAGAATTAGAAACCGAGATATGCGAAAGTAGCTGTAGAATTGAATATAGTGGATGAAATATACAAATACTAGAAATAGTAGAAAGATCACGTCCTGAGAATGCCACTTTGTAAATTTCTTAAGATAATATTATTTTATAGAGCTAAGAAAACGAGAGATTTGGGACGACCTCAAAGACGATGGAGTGATCAAACTGTATAACAAAACATATTTCAAATGCTATTTATAAGCATCGAATAGGGTCGTGGGCCTAAACCTTGGAATGGAAGAAAATGAAGAATAATAAAAAGACAAGCAATCAGCATTCTTTTAGACATGGCAATAGCAATAAAATTTATTTTAGAATATTATAAACCTTTCTTATAATTATACTAGCTACCAGATTAAACAAATAAATATAATTCAATTAAGGTTAGGAAATTTGAATTGTATTTTTTGGTAATATATTTCTTTAAGGCAACTCCATCATCTCCTGGCTTAGTTGCCTCATATTTGTTGCCTTGTTGGTATCACTTGAAGCAGTAATCAGGAGAGGGAGAGACCGATTTATTAGCGAAGTGATATCTCCATATTTCTATTACATGTATTCGCGGGGATGTTCTGGCGACTTCGTTAGAATTAGCTTCCCACACAAATGTTTCGCATCTTTTCGTCACCTGTCAGCATCGGACAGATTTAGGGCCACCTTGGGCAGGGTTTTGCATAGACATCCTTTCAAGCGTAAAATCCTAAATTCGGACTAGACCCGTGGGAAAGATACTGCCAAGCTTGGGTTTTCCAAAGAACGGGTATTCTTGTGAGATATACAAACTAATTAGATGTTATGGGAAATCCAAAGTTTAAATTTAGAGATGACATATTTCGCGCCCAATAAGAAGAGATCGTGGTTCAGCTTATGAGGTCACTTTGGACCAAAAGAGAATAGATTTTAGGCCGGTTAAGTGACGTAGTTTTTAACCAATAGGATAGTTAGTTTTAGCGTAGGGTAGGTTTTTATAAATAAGGGTGACGGGGAGCGGAGATGATCACAACATCTCATCGTGTCGGCGGCCCTACATACAGGGCACAATCACTACTCCTTTTCGTGTCGACGGCCCTACATACAGGGCAGAATAACTACTTCGTTTCGTGTCGACAGGATAACTACTTTTCTTCGTGTAGACGGCGCGACATCTTTTTTTTTTTGTGTCGGCGGCCCAACTTAATAGTCTTTCTTCCGGCGAAGACTCGATAGATAGAACTTTGTCATCGGCGAGACCACTCGTCAACGTTTAGGAGTTTCGATCATAGTGTACTGGACAGAGTATTGAATTTATAGTATCGGACAGAGCTTATTCAGAGCCGCCATAGAGTCGATACAGAAGTGCGACCAACGATTGAATTATAAGTCAGCCGGAAATACATACTCTAGGGTTTACCAAGTGAATACGAAAATAAACTTATAGTTTTGGAGTTTACACTGCCTTTTATATAAGTAGCCGGCTTGGTATTATTCCCGACATCATCCTACACCACAACCGTACCTCAGCTACCCTGAGCGAATCTCACGCAACACCGAGACGCACCCACCCTCACACTTGTGAAGTTCACACCTGTCTTCTGACAGTTAACTAAACAATAACAAGGCAACATATCCTCGAAATTATTTTATTTCTCTCTCTTACACATATTAACATTACATTACAGACAGGCACATGTGTCAGAACTCCATTGATATGTTGTCTTCACGACAACAGCAGTTCATTTAAGGCATTTATGGAAGCGAGATACAAAACCAGCGCGGAATTCAAATTACTGCTAAATTCTTATGTGTATCCAACTAGTTCAAAATTACTGAAGAAACACAACCATCTCTCCGTGTTAGAGAGAAAGTTGACCACAGAGACTATTACCTTTCTCTATGAAATAGCAGTATTACAATTCTGGACACGCGCACTCCCAATTTTCATTTCAAGTCAACCGCACTGGAAAATTTCCTACGTTCTTAGATATACTTTAGTTTTGTCACAGCTACTGTTGTACAGAATAATAAACAAGAAAAAACTATGTCAGGGAAATATGGCATCGAGAATTGTACGAAAAACGTTAAAATGAATATAGATTTAATTTCAAATGCTTACAGAAATGAAGATACATTCACACGAGTTAAATTTGTAACAAGATTCATTTCTGATTTAAAACAAAAAAGAATTAATACTAATAATATACAACACAGCTTTTAGGCCTAGCAGAATTTTGAATATTCAACTATCTGCATTAAAACTCATGTGCGAATATCCTATGTTATTCGTCTGAGGTCGTCTTCACATCTTCTATGCATATTATAGAATAATCACAGATACGAATGACTGATTCGCGAATTTTATCGACTTACATACCTCTGATTGAAGTTCTACCTGATATATCCATTATTATCAGGTAGTACATTTCACTTAATATGTCAGAGGAAGAATAAATTGTTTGTATGAATCATTATTAGGCCTATATACAAGTTTGAGAGCGTACATTTGTCAATACATTCACTTTTTGGTACACTAACACAAGAACTTATTCTTGGTAAAATTATTTTACATTGTTCTCAATTTAAAATAAACTTTGATATAACAGTGGCAAATGTGTTGTCTTGCCACCATATTAAAATGTAACAAGGCGTTAAATCTTGAACATAGCAAGTTTAAATAAACTGCGAATGTAACAGGAGAATATTTCGTTAATCTCAACAGAGATTCAAGCAATACCATTCTCGTTAAATCTGTTAAAATGGTTTTATAAATATCCTAGACCTAACACACTTTAATACAACCGGTCAGTAATTAATACTTCAACTATGAACAAAGACGAACATTCAAAACGATGAAACTCAATTTCAGTCTTATTTACTGAATAACATATTTTCGTCCCTTCCTGCAAATCGTAATTCCATTAGAACTAAGAATGTTACATTCACATCGTTCAATTTTATAGCCAATATTTCTCGAAATAATTACCTTCCTTCCTTAAATATCGTGTACGGTATTGTGTGCCTGGAGAGAAATAAAAAATAGGTTGCAGCCGTCAAATTACTCTTCAAGGAACGACCACTCATATGCTGTAAATTGAGGGAAAGAAGACAGAGGATGGACACTGGAAAGTTTTCTTTTCTTAATCGTACTTTCAGGGACTGGAATGCTTTACCTGCAGACTTACTAAAGGCTATACCAATAACCAAAAATGTATTTAAAAATAGGCTTAAGGACTTTACTAATAGACGGTAGTATATTATACACACTACTTAAAGGGTGTAATTGATATCTTGTTATTTGAAGTGTTCTATCAGTGAGGAAGTGTGTTGTGTCAGTGAAGTTTGTTGTGTCAGTGAAGTCTATTGTGTAAGTGAAGTGTGTTCGTGTCAGTGAAGTGGCTGTGCAATGTGTTTGAACAGTGAAATGTTTAAAAGTGTTAGTGAAATCAGGTAGAATCAGTCCAGTGAGTGAGTTGACAGCGAAATAAGTGTAATGCCGAAAGGAATCTGTGCAGGTATGAATCTGTCACACTCGTGGGTCTTAGTTCGAACTGAGGGTTAAGATACAAATTAGATTTACTTTAAATGTTATTTTAAGTGACCATGCTTCATTTAATTTAGGATGCTTATTATTATTATTATTATTATTATTATTATTATTATTATTATTATTATTATTACTATTATTACTATTATTACTATTATTATTATTATTATTATTATTTTATTTATTACTATTATTATTATTATTATTATTATTATTAATTTTTGTTTTATTAGCTGTGTTTATTATTAATTGTCATTATTGAGTGTAATTAGTTACCACTGCCACCGGGTATATACCCATTTGAAGTGTGAATAAATACATACAAGATACTAGATATCAGATTTCAATTTGGAACACAACAGATTTCACAATGTGTAATCTTAATGTTCTTGTATTCGAGTTAATCATTTTAGGTGAAATTCTTGGGGCTCATTAGTTTGGTTGTAGGCGTAAAACTTCGAATACTGATCAGATTTTTTCTATTCTGACAGATATTGGAGGAAATGGGAGTATAAGCGTACAGTATTCATAGATTTCGAAAAAGGCATACGACTCTGTTAAGAGAGAAGTTTAATTTAATATTCTTATGTATTTATCATATTTATTTATTTAACTAGCTAGTGAGTACAAATTAAATTTATATAACAAAAATGTTTCTAGCCACTACGTAAGAGCCAGGCTCGTGTACGGTGTAGTCTTAGTTAATAACATAAAATTTACAAAGACAGTTTACTAAATAGAATAAGTAACTTAATTCAAGCCAAGAAATACAACACAAAAGCAAGAATAAAGAAGAAAGAGAAAAAGAGAGAAAAATACATATTTAATATAAATTGACAATCCGACAGAAGCCAGTGATATTCAATAAAAACATGATTTAGTCGACATAAATAAAAGGTAAAAAAATACATTTGTTAATATTATATATCATGGATAATTTTACAGAATTGAATTTGGTATTACCAAGAAACTTGTTCGATTAATTAAAATATATTTCAGTGAAACGTACAGCAGAGTCCGTACAGGTCAGTTTCGGTCTGATGCTTTTCCAGTTCACTGCCGGCTAAAGCAAGGAGATGCACTATCACCTTTACTTTTTAACTTTGCTCTAGAATATGCCATTAGGAAAGTACAGAATAACAGAGGGGGTTTGGAATTGAACGGGTTACATAAGTTGAATATGTTAGGAGAAAATCCACAAACTATTAGAGAAAACACAGGAATTTTACTTGAAGCAAATAAAGAGATAGCTTAGGAAGTAAATCCCGAAAAGACAAAGTATCCGATTATGTCTCGTGATCAGAACATAGTACGAAATGGAAATATAAAAATTGGAGATTTATCATTTGAAAAGATGGAAAAATTTAAATATCTTGTAGCAACAATAACAAATATAAATGGCACTCCGAAGGAAATTTAACTCAGAGTAAATATGAGAAATACCCGTTAGTATTCGATTGAGAAGCTTTTGTAATCTAGTCTGTTCTCAAAAAAGCTGAAAGTTAGAATTTATGAAACAGTTATATTACCGGTTGTTCTTTATGGTTGTGAAACTTGGACTCTCACTTTGAGAGAGGAACATAGGTTAAGGGTGTTTGAGAATAAGGTGCTTAGGAAAATATTTGGGGCTAAGAGGGATGAAGTTACAGGAGAATGGAGAAAGTTACACAACACAGAACTGCACGCATTGTATTCTTCACCTGACATAACTAGGAACATTAAATCCAGACGTTTGAGATGCGCAGGGCATGTAGCACGTATGGGCAAATCTATAAATGCATATAGAGTGTTAGTTGGGAGGCCGGAGGAAAAAAGACCTTTGGGGAGGCCGAGATGTAAATCGGAGGACAATATTAAAATTGATTTGAGGGAGATGGATACGATGGTAGGGACTGGATTAATCTTGTTCAGAATAGGGACGGATGACGAGTTTATGTGAGGGCGGCAATGAACCTCCGGGTTCTCTAAAAGCCATTTGTAAGTAAGAGATAACAAATACGGCACTAAATGTCTGTGAAATATAATATAATATGTCCTGTATCGGTGAACATGACCTTATGTCCTAAAGAAATAGTTGACTGCTTTCGATGAAAGTAGACGTAGAACACCCGAGACTTAGCAGACACATACTTTATCACTTTTGGATAAAGAGTATCTAAAATATTATTACAGTACTGTGACAGTCTTCAAGCGTCGTCGCTAATCCTCAGCTCATCAATCATCGTGATCCCTAGATCTCGCGTATGATGCTTAAACCAGTGTGATAAAGATAACACATGGCCTGTCATACGGAGGTGGCTTACACGTATAAATTTGATAATCCTTCAGACAGTACGCAACTGTATAAACATGTTTGAAAATATTGTAAAAATGGCTAAACAACCATAACTTGACAAGAATTGTAATTCAAGACGAAATAAATTTGTCGTAATAAGATGTGATGAATATACATTATCATACAATTTCTGACTCAGAAAGAGTAAATATCCTGTTTTCACCAAGGAACAAGGAATCCCCCTATATCATATTTAAAATCCATCTAAAATTCAGAGAAACCTCCTACATTTTAAAATTTGTATTGAAAAAACGCAACATAAAAATTAGCAAATGTGATTGTTCATAAACAATTGAATAGATAAAATAGTCTCATATCTTGCACACTGCCATGCAATAGAATAGAATACTCTTCGGACTTCTCATAAATCGTCCTTGCAGTACGAAGTAGTTGGCTCCTGATGCATCGGGACAACATTGTGTTGCATTCTGCAAGTATCGCCATAGTGTAGTAGTGTCAGAGTTGTAAGCTGCAATACCGGTTGTGGAGCTAGATCGGAGCTTGAACTTGCTTATGTCTGTGGAAACACCGGAGCACGCAACCAGTCTAGTGGAGCGCTCCGCTCCCTTTAGTCCCTGTCTGACATCCCTGCCATAGTGCACTGAAAGTTCATAACACTTGCACCTGCTGAGTGTCTAAGAGCTTTTCAGAAATGAATCTCAACAAAACTAGGACAAGACCACGTTGGACAGATTCTCACAGAGTTGATTATGAGGATAGTTTCCAGCAAGATTCACATTGAAAGAGTTATTTCTAAAGATCATGATAAAAATCAAGTGACAAACTTTCACCATTAAGGACAAATCCAGACCTTCGTATATGATCGTTAAAACAAAAATATTTGCATTATTTTAATTTTATTTTGGAAAATTCGCCAGTCAAAAAATATTGAAAAGTGTCAGAATAGAGCCTACTGCGCATTTATTCATGACTGGGTAGTGTCATTCACAAAATAGTAGTATTTCAAATTGTTTGTTATAATGTGAAAAAAAATTTTATTAAGAATTATTGTCAAGTATACCTTCAAAGAAATATCATTTAAAATAATTCTCGAAACATATAATTTCCTAAATAAATGATCCAAGTATGCCTATGTATACCCTAGTATTAACTTTATATCAGTGTAGTAATTTATACCATGTATAACGTACACCCCTGAGCGACACTTTCTCTACGTTCACTCAAACCACAACGCTCGCAAAGTGCACTTTGGTACACGACAGTTCTTAACCTTGTCCGTGTCCTTGACATGCCTGAACTAGATGCTATCGACCCTTACATTCTTTCACGACAGACCGACATTTTTCCTATAAATGCCTTACAAAGGGGGTAACTACGAAAATCCACGAGTTGACATCGACCTCAATTTATACATACAAGACAGAAGGAAGGAAAAAAATGTTCAATGTAAACATCTGATCTCACCTGCCCTTCTGTGCTCGAAGTTGCGGGTTCGATCCCGGCCCAGGTCGATGGCATTTAAGTGTGCATAAATGCGATAGGCTCATGTCACTAGTTTTACTCTCATATAAAAGAACTCCTGCGTGGAAAAATTCCGGCTCACCGGCGACGCTGATGGCAGTTGCGAACGTCGTTAAACAAACTATAATTTAATTTAATATAAAGTAATATAATGTGTTTTTAAACGCCTGGAAATTATTTATTCCGAAGGCAAAATAATACTTATCTCCAAGTTTTTCGGGTCTAAGTTGCAACAGTTGAGTAACCCTTGCCTAAATGTTTTATATACTGCAGCACGTTCTGATGTTTATGGAACGAGTTTACAGAGTTCCTGGTAAGTGTATTAAACACACCAGCACATGCACTGTAACACACCAAACAGAACGGCTAATAAAGTGTCATACACGGTCGTAACGTGTCTCGGGCGTAAAGAGTTGATTCATAACTGTTGTTTAAATCTATGTCTAATAGATTTCTTAGTTTTGAATTATATTACTGACATAACACCAATGCATAATTATAGAAATAGTTTTGCATTCATTACTTTACTATTAACTTTTATGAGTTCGAAGTCGCGATATATTGATAGTAAATGTTGCTATAAACTTTCATGTTCAAATAAACACCTTTCTCCGTGAGATTTTCTTGTACTGAGCTTCTGAGCTGCACTGTTTCGTGCTGTTCTGCCAAAATAAGAACATGCTATGGTAACTTATATACTATGTATGTAACATTAATAATATAAATATAAGGCAATATAAAAATAATTTCAATGTTCCAATACACATTTTGTGTGTGTGTGTGCGTGCGTAGCTTGTTTCCAAAAGGTACCAAATCCACTTGACAAATTTTAGAGGAGAGCAAAAAAACTTACTGAAGCTACAGTAGTTATTGTAATAGACAGTATCTGACCACTTTGAATATTACTAAAATTGTTTTCAATTTATATTATCGGCATTTTAAATGTTGAGTATTATTTCTGTTAATAATAGTAATAATAATAATAATAATAATAACTTAATAATATGTATTATTGTTATTATTATTATTATTATTATTATTATTATTATTATTATTATGTTCACTAACTTCTAATTGAACACAGTATTCATGAATATCCTTATAAAGTCTTTGAAACATAATTTTTAGACAGCTATTTATTTTTTTACAAATTTTAACTTGTGTTTAATTTCGTAATTTAATAATAATAATAATAATAATAATAATAATAATAATAATAATAATTTGACTGCAGTGCGTTACAATGTTGAATGTCAGCACTGACCTCCGGTCATACAATTACATGCAGAGTCAACTGTAAGAATTTTAGTTTTGTTCTTTAAATGTGCAGAAATTTGATCCGAAGAAATGTAACCTTTCGTTGTGAAAAGGAATTTTTCAAGTTGCATGGAAACAATAAAATATTTTTTTTTTAAATTCAAGGAGAGGTTCAAACCCCGTAACCCCCTGTCGCGTACGCCCCTGAAACGAATAAACTTTTGGATTGGAGACAGAAGAACGCATTCGAACGTACATGCATTCAAAATGGAGGAAAACAGATTAGTGAAATGCTTATACGACTAGCTTCCCGAACAAAAAGACCTTTAGGAAGTCCGCAGCTACAGTGGAATGTAATCTCATGACACACCTGAACTGAAGCGAATGGATACGTAAGCTATCAGCTTTAGGCGTAGGGGAAGAAGAATACATTTTTACATCACATAATACCGTTATTATTATATAACAAAATTATTCGTGACATTTCGGACATTAAATAGTATTACACAAATTTAATAATTTTCAACTGGAGTGAACATTTGCTTATACATCTAGATCAGAGTCTTCCAAATTTTAAAAATTCATTAATAGAGCTCCTTTTCAGAGAATTGGAAATGTAGGCAATGTTATAATAATTCTCAATTCACATATAAATAATTAATCATCATCATCGTCGTATTAAACCAATTGCTTGGTTCCAGCTCCAATTACTCGTATTATTACTGAAATTATTATTCTTTTTTTGTGGTCGTCCCTGGTCTCGTTCTTTTCTCCCTGAGGTTATACGAGGCGCATCCAGAAAGTAAGTTTCCCTATTTAAAAAAAAAGAACATACACTTTCAGGAAAACTTTTATTGGCAACAGGTACAGCAATGTTTCAGATATTTTTCAACATAGCCACCATCAGAATTGAGACACTTGTCGTATCGTGGGATCAACTTTTGTATCCCTCTTTCGTAGAACTCTGCCGCCTGTGAATGGAAACAGCGTGTGACAAACTTCTTCAGCTCTTCGTCGTTGCCAAAACGCTCACCGGGGGACAGGAATTTCTTGAGGTGCAAGAAAACGTGAAAATCGCTGGGAGCAAGATCAGGACTGTAGGGTGGATGATCAAACAACTCCCAGCCAAATTCCGTCAAAAAAGCTGCTGTGCGCCAAGCCGTATGTGGACGAGCATTGTCATGGAGGAGCACAACACCTGCAGTAAGCATTCCACGCCTCTTGTTTTGAATGGCACGTCGCAATGTTCGCAGTGTTTCACAGTAACGGTCAGCGTTCACTGTTTCACCTCTTGGAAGAAAGTCAATGAGCAGAATGCCCTTCCTGTCCCAGAACACCGTGCACATCACTTTCCGTATCGACAGCGTCTGTTTGAATTTCGTCCTGGCGGAGATCCACTGTGCCGCCAATGCATTGACTGCTGCTTGGTTTCCGGAGTGAAGTGCGAAATACAAGTCTCATCGCCCGTGACGATCCTGTTGAGGAACTCTTCGCCGTCATCGTGATACCGTTTCAGAAATGTCAGTGCTGCTCCTAAACGTTGAATTTTGTGTTCGGGTGTCAGGCTTTTCGGCACCCACCTGGCACACACTTTTTTGAACAGCAGGTGCTTAATGACAATCTCATGCAACAAGGATCGCGATATCTGCGGAAAATGGCTGCTCAGCTCCGTAATCGTGAAGCGGCGGTTCTCCATGATGCACTGCCGCACCAGCTCAACACGATCATCATTGATGAGGGATGGTCGCCCACTGAGCTCTTCATCATGGACACTTTGACGACCTTCGGAAAACTGCCTACACCAGCAACGCACCATCTGCTTACTCATGATGTTCGGCCCATAGACCTGACAGAGCTGCCGATGAATTTCAATTGGCGCAATGCTTTGTGCATGAAAGAACTTTATCACCGACCGAACCTCGCAGGCGGCGGGAGAAGGAATAAGTGCTTCCATTTCGGACCACTGCTGCCACGCTACTGGCACCAGGCGGGACCTGTCCGGCTGGCATATGATTGATACATCATAGATCTGTTACGCATGTGTAATTGACACAGCTATTTAAGTTTACTTTCAAGGGGAAAAAATCGGATAACTTACTTTCTGGATGCGCCTCGTAGCTTAAGCTTCTCCAGGGCTTTCTATCAGTACTCAACTGACATGCTAGTTCCACTTTTTCCTATACTCTTCTATTTTATGCTTTAGGCTGAATCATTCATTCCATTAATTCATCCATTAATTAATATTTCAGAGCTTATTGCACTCCATTTTTTAATTTGTTTTACAAGAGATCTTGTAAATTTTGTAACAATGCCGACAGTATCACAAAGCAGAAAGAAATGTACAATAAAGGAAAACTGGCTGTTAATTTTGCCTAAGTGAAGGTTTTTCTGTATGTCGTAAATCTACTACACAGAACTTTAATTGTATTTCCTTTGAAAGCCATGCAAAGGATTTTAAGTCTTTCTTAAAAAACCTTTTGCCTTCGTTTAGATTGTATATCCTCAAACTTCTGTTCTAATATTGAGGATAACACCGAGTTCATTATACAAAACAACGGATATTTGACTTCTTATACGAGGCGCGTAGTTGCAAAATCAGATACATCACTTGTTTTCGAAATGAGTTAATGTTATATTTCATATCTTCACATGATTGTACAACTGCTATAGCACTGTTATGCTCCAAAGCCAGATACATCAAATGGATTTGTATGATGAAAAATAGTATTGGTTGCAAATCCTTGGTTTCTTGCAAACGTTTTTCCTTCAGACTGAAAAATTATGTTTTAGTCGTGTATCTGATTTTGCAACTAAACGCCTGATATCAGGCGTGAATTTTGGAAATAAGCGGCTAATAGTAAGTACAATTAATTCGGCATCAAGAGAGTTAAACGAAGGAAATGACTATTTAAAATAGTCTTCCTTGAACACAATGTATACAACTTTCACTATCTTTTTGTTCCCAAGGCCTGGCTCGGGACCTCGTAGAGCGAATCTGGTTGTGGAGTATTGCTAGAATAATGATAATGAAGGAAAACAGAAGAATCCCGAGAAAAACTCCTCCCATCGGCTTTGTCAATCACAATTTCCTTCGTGGTCCAAAGAGGGATCGAGAATATTGCAAGGATGTAAATAACTAATTAAAGATTTACATTATGTAAAAGTAAGTCTACAGTGGATAAAAATTTGTATACATATTAAATATTTTAATAAATTTAAAATAAATTTGAGCTCTACTTTTTAAGGAAAATGGGTCTATTAGACAAGGTAGAAAAAGTAAGTACTGAATGTACCGACTAACATTCAATAAATAAAGAAAAGGTTAATAAAAAGAGTAAAATGAACGATAAAAATGTAATTGGTCATAAAACAATAAACTAAAAATTAGTAATTTCACGACTTCTTAATACCTGACATTCATACCGTCATTTTCTCTCTATTATATTTTTCAATCTTCTTTATATTGATTTCAATAATTTTAGTAGTTCCAGCTAATACATTTATTTTACTTAGACACTATACTCTTTATCGGTTTTGTTTCAAAGCTAACATAGATCCTTGCAGCAGTTTCACATATAAATGAATGTGAAGGATTGATAATTCTAACATTGTGAGGAAGAAAATTCTTTCTTTTGATAGTGTGTTTTGGGTCATCATTCTGCTGAAAATTTAGGACCTACTTATACAAAATGCTAGTACTCTTATTGAGAAATTAACGTGCAAGAATTACTGCGTTCCGTCATATCGTTCGTCACCATAATATATTATTTATAATGGTTTGAGAACTTACCTGATTATTTTAAAATGAAGCAATATGATTGACAACTTGAAAAAATAGCTCTATCACCACAATTTGTACACGTCATTTCTTCATGAAAGTAGAAATTTATGATGATCTTTAATTGTTTACTATCAGCATTGCATTTTAAAAACATACGAATAACTGTGAAATTTAGATTTACAATGTTCACTTTGTGATTGAAATAATATAATCCTGCCCCGCATAGATGTAGAAATTCTCCTTTATTAAGAGACACGATGCAAAGTCACTTAAGTTAATATTTATTACTTAGGCCTATTATATACTGTCAAGTCTCAAAACAATTAATATGTTATGTTTTATTTAACGACGATCGCAACTGCAGAGGTTATATCGGCGTCGCCGGTGTGCTGGAATTTTGTCCCGCAGAAGTTCTTTTGCATGCCAGTAAATCTACTGACATGAGCCTGTAGCATTTAAGCACACTAAAATGCCATTGACCTGGCCCTGGATCGAACCGGCAACCTCGGGTATAGAAGACCAGCGCTATACCAACTGAGTCAACCAGGCAGACTCAAGCAATTAATCCTTACGTGTTTTATATTCTATTAATCCCACTTTTTTGTATAGTTTAATAAAATGTTGCACATTGATGTTACATTTATTACCAATTATTGAATACTATTTGTATCACTAACATACTACGCCTAATTATTATTAACATATGTAGCTTTTATTTGTAAGAACTTATATAACTTATTTATTCAACAAAATATGTTAAAAAAAAAAAAGCAGAAAGATTACTCAACTGAACTGTTGTTTAAACATTTCAAAGTTTTCAACATTAAACAAATTTATTATTTTAATCTATTAAATATTTTCTCAGACATCTTAATTACTTTGAAAGGTATATATATAAATATAGAACTAAAATATGATTTCCAAATTAATAAAAAAAAAATAAAAATATATTGGATTCATGGTTTAGGTTTAAAGATATTTAACACTTTTTAATCTGTGTTCACTCTCAATTTTAATTTTATGTTTGTTTGTATTGGAATCTCCTCCTGAGCATGAGTCTTACTCATTCAGAAGTGGGCTAGTTTATATTATATTGTATTAACTTGTATTCACTCAAAACTTACTAACCGCATAAATAAGTAAATAAATAAGCAAGTAAATAAATAAATAAGTAAATAAATAACTAAATACATTTTTTTCAATGCAGATATTTTGGGCAATATATGGTGTGCAGATAATTATTTTATCAACTCTAGATTGGTTTAACATTTATTTCATAACAATAGCTTTTTGATTTAGCGTTTAGGTGTTTCAACAGCGTACATAAAAAATTCGCAATTTTTGGAACAACTTATAGGTTACGTCGTCATGGATAGGAATAGTTGTACGCGATATAAAAAAATAATAGTATGAAAATCTCCGAAGATGAAAGTTACATTTGATTTGGTTTTCGAAAATTACAGTTTCATTCCAATGGTGAAACATTAAAGTACAATAAAAAATGAGAATAATTTTTTTTTTTTTAATTTTTAAGATCCGCTGAATTTGATATATATCCCTGAATTAAATTCGAAGAAATCGCAAATACAAACATTTACTCTGATAACGATGAATACTGAAAATAAGTTATTCTGCAACATGTTCCTACACACATTTTATAAGCTCTGTAATTCCCTATTAATGTCACGTCACCACTGCTGTTTATTTTAATTCCAATGCGAATGGGTTGCCATGAGTCAGTTTTGTTATAATGTGGTATTTCTAGCGTCGCGTCGTTTTGAAAGAGAAAAATTGTGGATACATAAATCTTGAACAGGAAGCCCGAATACTGTGTTTTAGTTGGGTGGGTGGTTCTTTATTTAACATCTCTTTTAACTATGCAAAGGTTATCCAGTGATCTACTGTCTTGTAACCTGCATCGCTTTTTTGTACTGTACATCGATTTAATAGCTCTAAGAGACCAGTATGTTGAGAATGTGTTGAAACTATAGCTTACATAATGTAGAAAATAATACAAACAAAGTGAAATTAGAGCATTCAGTAAATTTTCCTTGGACATGGATCTATACATTACAATATTGGCAAGCGTTGTTTTCTTTTTGTGAAGGAATGAATTGTACGAGAATTCCTGTAATGCGAATTATGAAATTTAGATTTGAAATTGGCAGTCTATAAATTGTTCAAATGTATACCTTCGTATAGCTATATTTTCTATTGGAAAAAATGGAATTCTGGAGAGAAAAGAATCAATTTATTAATCAGAATGAATTTGTTTCATATAAACTACGAATTGAGATAATTAAAATGCGGATAAAAATTAGGTATAGGCCTATTCGTTAAAATTATAAGAACACATTAGTTACAATCTTATTAATAAGAAAATAGTATATAGTACTCATGAAATTTTCGCAAGAATGAGGAACAAGGTACTCTAGCAGACCAATGTTTACGAAAGTTTTTTGTTTTGTTGCAAATGTGAAGATATGATAATCGTACTCCTTATTTATGAAGCTATTTAATGATATATTCTTAAAATTTCTTATATTTCGTACTTTAAAAGATTCATTCTCTATGTTTCACTACACATGATACTTAAGTTCTGATTTTATTAATAGTAATAATAATAATAATAATAATAATAATAATAATAATAATAATAATAATATTTAATTGAAAAAGCTCAATTTAACACTAATCTCGACTACATATAATTGTCATTAACTTACATCTCTTTCTATATGGCTGCGCAACTTGAAACGATTACTCCTGAAAACTATAGGCCTACAAAACTTTAATAATGGTAATACTATATTAAAAAAAACTTCACTCTTGGAAATAAAGATATAATACTTAGTGTAATATTAAAACTCTGTTTTTGGTCCTCTTTGGAAGAAAATACATCAGTCAAGTTCTTATCAGTTGGGTTTTAATTTGCATACCGTATAGAAATTCTTATGGGCCATTATTTGTTTCAAAGGGACGTATTCAGAAATAAATTTAATTATTGTTCATGAGACAGTATTTATTCTGAAAGCAAGTTTGATTCAAAGAGTACATAAATATGTTCGTTTCTTTCTTTAGAATACCTTT
Organism: Periplaneta americana; assembly: GCF_040183065.1. NCBI lineage: Eukaryota > Metazoa > Arthropoda > Insecta > Blattodea > Blattidae > Periplaneta > Periplaneta americana. Next base: position 93,645,695 of record NC_091132.1, read on the forward strand.
CTTTTCGTCTAAAATTTGAAGAAATATTACCTTCAATATTCTGCAACTGTACTCCTGAAATATTCTTTTGGTCAACGAAAAATTGATGTTATGGCTATTAATCGTGTGATATTAAAACAAATATGTAAAACTATGTCTTCTAATTATTTTTCTCTATAGTATGTCAGTAATCTTTAACTCGTCCAAAGTTCTAAAATCATAATTAAGTTAAAAGGTTCCTTCGCTTCTGGATGTCGGTGAAAAATGGAATGGTTGCTCTATTATATATTCAGACTTCATAAGAAATTTCCGTATTGAAATTAACTTGGGCTTTAATTTGCATAACGTATAAAAATTCTTGCGAACCTTCATTCTTTTACAAACATATTTATTAGGAACATAATATTTAAATAATATTCATATTGAAAGACGTAATAATTAAAACAGTATACAGCATAAACGTGTTCATTTCTTTCCCTATAATACTTTTCCTTTCGTATAAAATTTGTAGAAATATTATTTTCGTTGAACGGAGAATTGATATTATGACTATTAATACATTAATTTAATCGCGTTGTGTTAAAACAATAAGTATGTAATAATGTCTTGTTGTTCTTCACAGCATGCTACGTTTTCAGTGAAAGTAAGATTGTAAGAAAGAAGTGACTCACCCAAAGTTCCAAAACCATAATGGAGTTAAAAGTTTCCTTCGCTTCTGGATTTGTGTGGTGAAAGATGAGATGCTCTATTACATGTTCAGATTTCAGAAGAAATTATAGTTTTGAAAGTAACCATTACCTACACCTTGATGTAATATTGAAATACGTTTATGTTTAATGTCAAATTGAAACTTTAAAGAACATTTATCACCTTTGAAATATAATTGAACTTTGTCTATAAATTTACTATATTTAACTTTATTTGTATATCAACTTAACTGTAGTTATTGTCACACCAAAAGCCACAACATTGAAGTGCACATAAATTTTAGATTATTTGAAAATTTATAACTTTAAAAGAATGATCTGTCAAATATTAGTGACGTAATTCTACGACAGTAGAAACTTAGAGTTCTCTTATCAATTCGCCCATTTATAAATGACAAGATTTTCGAGACGATCGCGAGGCTCGGAAGCGACGCTAAGCGGCAGCGAACCGTCCTCTCAGTACATGCTTCGACGACGAACTGCGGGTAAGGCGCTCTCAACGTGCTGAATGGCGTCCCCCCGCGGCGGCGCAGAGCGCCCTAATCCCACACAGGAATTTTCAGCCCCGCCGAACTCTGCGTCCCATTAAGATATCACGCTGCAATAATTTTACACAAATTGGGATAGGAGTCACTGCGTAGTATACGGTCGCCGTAGAGAGACTTAAGTATATCATGAGAGAAACTACTCTGCGAGTCTGGAAGCCTGTGTAACGTAGACGTGATGATTTTATTTTATTTCTTTGTTTTAGTTACGAGAGTCATTCTTTCTTCCTTTTCCTGCCAATTAAAGGGAATACAATACCTCCGTTCTGATGTAATTCCAGGTGAATTCGTCCACAGCACAAAGTTAAATATACAGAAAGTCCATTCCAAAAATGTCCACAACTAAATAAAACGTCCATTCAAATAAGGCCACTACTCAAAATGTCCAATATGCAGACATGTTCAGAAATCAAAATGTTTAATTTATAGAAATGTCCACTAGTTAAATTCTCCAATAAATAGAAATGTCCACAAATTAAAATTTCCAATATATGTTATGTACAGTGACGATTATTGCATATTATTTTTCGAAAAATCTCATTTCGCCAAATATCATCTCGCTATCACCAATTTCATCGATGCTAAATAAACCAGCATCGTTAAATAATCAAATAAAAATTGTTGCAAGGTGTTCAAAGAACTAATAATGTAGTGGAAGGTCTCCACTCTGGATTTCAAAAGAATAATTTATCATATCATCAGTAGGCCTATTTGGAGATACAAATAAAACATAATACAAGAACTGAATGAGACAGCGTCCCATAACATAATTCAAATTCGCTATTGTTACAGAAATGTAAGACTGTTCCTAAACGCGAAGTAGGCCTATATTATAAATCAAAGACGAATTGATGGAAATGTATACCGATAGACTCAATATAAGGAAAATAATCCTGTGAAACAATATTTTTCTGAAACTTGCCTAATACTCGTATTATATGAACCTGCACGCTGACCCCAGTGCAGAAGAAATTTAGAAAATATAATTAGTTAACGGTACAGAATATTGTAACTTAAAAGTACATTTCATTGTTAAAAAATGTATTCATATTTTATAAATGAAGCGTCGGCCCGAATAACGGCCTGTGTTACAATTTTTCATAAATCGATTTTTTAATGGAATAATGATTTGTATAGTCTTACACAGCTGTCACAAAAATTGTTTTTCAATATCTGTATCAGAGACGCTTCTACACGAGTTACAACCATCAATTTCTTGGGTGGAACAACGGTCTATGTCATTAGTCACTTCAAGAGTAACCAGTGGTTTACACCGTATCGGGAGTTATTGCACGGGAATTTGTTCTGTTTTAGAATACTGGGTACTTGAAATCTGTGTATCAGATTTCGGTTGATCTATTACATAAAGTGGACGACTGAAAGACAGTGACGATTTCTACGGTAGATATTGACTTAAAAAAAAAGGATCCAGACAAATTAATATTAATAAGTGGAAAGATGTGTCACGAAAGTAGCTGAGAGGTACTGCTTGAATATACAAGGAAGACGAAGTCGCAAGTTAGTGCGAAAGATCCCCAAAGTAATGTATGTTACTGTCTCTTATTTCTGCAGTATTTTTATTAGTTCTATTTTAATTTACACTTTACTTATTGTTAGTCAGTCTATACTATATTGTATTTTGCCACTATAGTTTATCTTAGAATGTTTCAAAGTATTTCTTTTCAGGAACAGATTTGTACAAATTCTTGTGAGATATGCCCACAGCTTGCTCTTGATGTCAGAAAGGAGCTGTTTAAAATGTATTACTCTCTTACAATCAGCATTTAAAAACTGTGATTGTTATTGTCATTATTAATAAAATTTATACTTAAAAGGTAAGCTACATGTTGCGATGGATACTGAATATTCGGGACAGCGGTTCAAATTCCATCCTCTAACAATTTCTCAACTGTAATATTTAATTTTCTTTATTCGTTTGTTATTGTTACAACTTTCATTAATTTAATGGTGTTCCTAAATCTCAATGCGGCAGTTATTTTCTAATATCAGTGTTATTATTTTGTCAATATTGTATGTTTATTCATAATATGACATTGAGTGTAATTTTAATAAATTGCATGTTACATAGCATTTATAAATAAATATCATAATCATTTTGTTCATAATTTAATCTTTTTTTTTTGATTTTGTAGATTTCATAATATTGTTTATTGTCTATATTCCCCACTAGCATTTCTGTGGAGTTACAATGTTACAAACTTCTATGATATGTAATAGGCCTATGACTTTCAATAACATACAATCGTGTACTTCGCTTAGTGTACAAAATATATTGAAGGAATAACAGTCTATGTTACACTCCGATAGTAAATTTAGGAGAGGAATTACGATGTATCATATTTGTTCCTCCTGCAAGGTTAACAGATTGTAACACAGACAGTTATTCGGCCCAACGCTTCAAATATTGTTCTGGACATTCATGATAGCCTACCATACATGTAATAACTCCGGAAATTTTTATAATGGCCATTTAATGACTGTGAACATTTTCGATACTAGACATTTAAGATAATGACCATTTAATGACTGTGGACATATTCTATATTGGACATTTGATGACTCAGGACATTTTTCGTACTTAACATTAATGATGAATGGACTTTTTGCAGTGAACATTTCGCAGTGGACTAATTGACTTATAATCTCTCATCTATATCATTCTAGCGCAAATTCTATTACCTGAGGTAGCTCAACTGTGAACATTTCTACAGATATGTCTTCAGTTATCACTCCATAGATTTAATGGTCGTTCGGCGTTTTTCTTATTTCGTAACAATTTATGTTGGATTACTTCTACCGTTTTCAACCGTCCTGGATAATAATAATAATAATAATAATAATAATAATAATAATAATAATAATAATAATAATAATAATAATAATACTTACTTACTGGCTTTTAAGGAACCGGAGGTTCACTGCCGCCCTCACATAAGCCCGCCATTGGTTCCTATCCTGAACAAGATTAATCCAGTCTCTTTCATCATATCCCACCTCCCTCAAATCCATTTTAATATTATCTTCCCATCTACGTCTCGGCCTCCCCAAAGGTCTTTTTCCCTCCGGTATCTCAACTAACACTCTACATGCATTTCTGGATTCGCCCCCACGTAATAATAATAATAATAATAATAATAATAATAATAATAATAATAATAATAATAATAATAATAATAATAATACTTACTTACTGGCTTTTAAGGAACCGGAGATTCATTGCCGCCCTCACATAAGCCCGCCATTGGTTCCTATTCTGAACAAGATTAATCCAGTCTCTATCATCATATCCCACCTCCCTCAAATCCATTTTAATATTATCTTCCCATCTACGTCTCGGCCTCCCCAAAGGTCTTTTTCCCTCCGGCCTCCCAACTAACACTCTACATGGATTTCTGGATTCTGCACGTTAAGGCCGCAAGGCAACACATTGCAGAGGGTTTTACTCTTGGCACTCTTGTTTCCTTCTATCATTTCACCAACACTCTCTGCCTACCCCTCACTTAATATCGTCGTTGTTCCTGCGATAACTCCTATGTGACATATTTATCAATTTTCAAGTTTTTGCTCTATTAAATAACTTAAATAGTGATACAGATTATATCTGTTTCTTTCGAAAATTTAAGAATTCACAGTCTCCTATGTACTACTGCTATACAATGAATAAATGTGTTTTACTTTCTACTGAACAATTTTATAAGATTTTTTGCACATAGGAGTTATTGCAGGAACAACGACGATATATCATCCACAATAATAAAAATAGGCTGTGGTGAAGTTTTGCGGATAGTACGGGTTTCCGATGCTGATATAGGAAGGTCTCGAGGCTCCTGGCCCATGGGACTGATCAGGCTACTCATGTGCGGACGGGATCTGGTTCTATCAGGGGCTGAGATAGGATGGCTCAACAGGGATACCCTTTGTCAGTTTCCCCCGAAGAGTTACACATGATCTTAAATTAATCTCGAAAGGATTAACGAAAAGGATCGGATGCAATGTAGAAGCTGCTGGAATAAACCCTCCCCCTCCCCCAAGAGGCCCAATAAACAGAGTCGGTGTTCTGCAAGATATTTTTTAACGAGAAGAAGGATTGATTCCATAACAATGTACTGAATAAGTTAAGTCTTTGACAATATCACAATAATGATTCTCAAATCTCACTCTTATCAGTATGATAGTACAAACGACGTACCGGTATAATCAAATCTGACAATAGATGAAGCAATATTTACGTATGCTTAAAGCACATATGATCATGGGTGGGCAACTCGTGCTCTCGAAGTATCAACACAACCACATTGCAAGTAAAACGACTCTGTACTAGCTGTAGTGTCTGTATGCGGTTCCTGCAAGACGCAAGTTTGCTCTCGTCTGCAGTAAGTGGTGGCTTCTTTTAAGTGATAAATAATATAAATCCCCACATCATTTCCCTATAGTGATGAGCCGAAAGAGTAAGATTCTTTTTATTAAGAAGGGAGGTAAAGCTTGTATTATGTTCTATTACACTTTCTTACGCATAACGTTTACATTACAAATAAACACAGTAAAGTATTTAGTAAAGAAATACTACCTAGATCTGCTTTAGAACAGCTAAAGGTAAAGATGGGATCACAACAAGGTGAGATTGATATCAAATATTGTTAGCACGTTGTGCGTGCGAGTTACACAATTGTACGACATGATCGACTAGCTAAGATCATTTATGGATAAATTTGAAATGTGGCAGAATCTTGTAGGACATAGACAACTTCACTTTCTTTGACTATAAACTATGGGTATCCTGAAGAGTGACAAGAAAATATTCTTATCAAATATAAGACCCTACTTTAAGACCTACAGCAGAATTCACTGGTAAATTTGGAGAAGCAGTGACAATTGACAAGAAATCGAGATTTTTCTGAAATCCTTTTGGCTTACAGCCGATAGAAGATACTGAAAGTTTATAGCTTGAATTGATAAATCTACAGAACAGCACGCTACTCAGATTCCAGCGAAATCAGGAATCGAACTGTTCGTAATGCTCCCTAAGTGAGAATTTCCAAATATACTCTTTGCTTTCATATATATTGTATGTGCTTGAGTCAGAGTTTAATACAAGAAAGAAGTGTAAATGCTTAGAAGTACGTTCATTTCATCAGTCGTGACATGTAAAAAATACTTCCTTTAATTAGTGATTGTTTGCGAATACAGACTTATTACCTTTCTGAGAACAGAGGAATATTCTTTAATGTATAAACAAACACATAAATTTTCGCTTCTATGTTTCAAATAAGACCTATAATAAGAAATATTGTAACAGCTGGGTGTCGATCGTGCGGGAGACGGGCGACGCGGTGGGGGGAGGTTGCGCGCGCATCTGGTGCTTGCCGAGAGGGGAAGAAAGCAAACTACTGCGCGAAGTGAAGAGGGAGCAGCAGCGTGAGAGATTATGCTCGAAACCGAATCGTCTAGTGACGGAAATGACCAGAAATCGAAGGCTCGCGAAGTGTTGCCTAGCAAATAAAAGGAAACCAGCCTTCGAGAGGAGTTTTCAGTTTTCGGTCAGGAAGCCAGCCAGTCTTGTGTAGCAGTGAAGCCAGACCGGAGTTCGACTTGAGTGTGTCCGCAGCTGTGCGAGCGTCCGAAGTCCTGAGTTCGAGTGCAGTAGACCGCAGTTGGGGGACCTGAGTTCGAGGTTCAGTGGACTGTCTCTGAGGGTCTGTGTTTCGAGATACTGTGAACTTGAGTGACTGAGCTAGAAGAAGTAGCCAAGCCAAACGAACTGAGAACTGACAGTTCTGATTTGTAAATAGTTCTTTGTGAACATTAGTTAAAATTAACACTTCATTGTTGTTCTCAAAAATCCAAGTAAATTGTCATTGTCGTCTGTGGAGTGCAATAACGAATCTGTGTTACTGTGTGGAGTGGAAATCCCATTGTTGACGGGAGTAGAATTAAATTGTAGAAAGTGAAGAGTTATTGTTGTAAGAATAAAACTACGTTATTGTTTTGAATTTTAAAGTCACACAGACTTTACCTTTCTGAGAAGAGTGGAATATTCTTTAATGTATAAACAAATACATAAATTTTCGCTTCTGTGTGTCAAATAAGACCTATAATAAGAAATATTAACAAAGAGTGTAATAATAAATAAGTGTTGCACCTATATTTGTTGTATCTTGAAAAGGTTGTATTCAGTTTGTGTTTCCAGTACTAATTTACAAAGCTAGGAAATAATATAATTTTGTTATGTGTGTTTAGGTACAGTCTGAATAAAATGACTATAATTATTGTACCATTTCTCATTCTGAAATTCAAATCATGGAGTAGATATCATGACCACCTGCCTGAGCCGCCAGAGCGCAGCTTGGCAATGAACTGTTTTTGCAGCGAAACTACGAACAACTTGTAACTGCTGCGGGTGGTTTCGTCTGTCCCTCTCTTTCAAGGTGTTTTAGCATTTTGTGAGCACGATTTGTCCATCCATCCACATGATGGAATCCTAATAGCGAAGCTCACAATATGATAGAAAGTCAAGAGATCAATTAACTCAATTTAGCCGGCCCAATTTAACTTCCCTGTATCAAACATCTCGAACAAGTAATAAAAGGGAAAATAACATTCCTAGAATTTAAAATCCTAAATAATATAAACAATCAAGTCAAATATATTTTACGTTAATTATTACGTTCCATAGAGCCAATACTAAATCAAATGCTGGAAACATATAACCTGATTCCGCGTCACGGGACGACTACCATAGGCAAGGTTACCTTCTGAGTCCGAAACTATTCAACTGGCCATGAGTACCATACCAGCTCCACCCAGAAAGATTCGTTACGAAGACACGCATGCGCAACGGGAGATTTGATGATTGAGCCGACCAACATGATGTCGCCAACATATATATCGTTTGTTGCTTACGAGATTACACAAGCTGGCGCATAGCACGATCGAGAGTAGGTCTCTCTGAGTCATGACAATTTCTGCCGCTAGGTTCGCCTCGCTGCCCTAAGAAATGATTAATAGTACCATTACAAAGCATTGTGTATCGTGAAAATATTTCGATAAATTGTGCATTACTGATTGAGTACGAATATTATAAATATGCCAAGCATATTACAGTGTTATTTGAAGTTTGTTCAGCTAAGTTACTCGTATATTCGAAAATTGTCTGTGTTTTGCTATGTGAAGAACTCAGTACCAACAGGTCGTATCTCTATAGCTTGCTTTTTAAATTACATATTATCTGTCCTAGTTTTCCAATAAGCTGATTTTGTTTCCGAATTGTCCTAGTAATTTTTTTACGTTGTAATGTAATGGCTTTGGGAATTTTTTTACTTTCAATTGAGCACTGTGTGGCTATAGTTTTTTGTGTGCTTCATAGATTTCTTCAATTGAAACATTTGCTTCATTGAAAGCTGATGTACTATGTTCAACATTGGGTTTATTTTTCTTAGCAGGATGGATGTTATTCACCACTTCTGTTATCCTTCTTTTGTTGCGTCTACTTATGTTTGAAACATTTTGTTTATGTTTTGGAAAATCATCAAAGACACGATGGTACCACATTAGGAAGCAAACGTTTTAATGTTGTGCTAATGCTAAAATCAGCTTCTTTGAAATGTCTGCTTCAGACACGCGATTTTTTGTTTGGCGTCCAAAGAGTCCTTGGTTTGTCCCCTTCGCGAGAAATGGCTACACACCACTTCTTTCTTAGTCCTTCATCTTGTGGAAAACAATGAAACGAAAAATCACATTCTTTATTCTGGTTCGATTTGCACAATGGCACACAGCAGTAAACCATTTCAATCACACAAATTACAGGCTAACTTCCTAATTTGATAAATGCTAATTCAAAATATATTTACACGCACTAAAATACTACAGCATTTACTATTACTATGCTCAATAGATTAATCAATAGGCCTATAGAAATGTTTTCACCACTGCAAGAAAAAGTCGCACAATAATTATACTTCTCAGTTATTGTGACGTTCGTATTTTTTTTTTAAGAGAGGGAAATGTTAGGCCTTCTTGCAAATGCTTAATTATGAATTCAAGGAAATTAAAGATAATGCAGTACCTTAATTAGTTGCAATATCTTATTTAATAACAATATTAATAATATTAGGTGTAAAGGGTAGGCTATAGTGCGTATATGTAAGATGTCAAGTTAATTTATTTCCGCAAATGTTTGGTGTATGGACTGAAGTACAGAGCAGACAGTCCCTCAGTTTATATGTAATATGTTTTAATATCAAGAATGACAGCCTTTTATTGTAATATAATTGAGGAGTAGAAGTTTGGAAATTACGTCTATTGTCCATAAAATATTGTACGAAGCATTTAATAAGCAATGGTAAGTCCTGTAAATGTCCCAAATGTCAATGTTATTTAAGTGTTCTGCTATGAATATTTAGGGCAGAACAGCGCTCCGAGCGGCGGAATTGGCATTACGAGGGAACCACTTCAGACTCGTTTTTCAAGGGCTATGCGCCAGCTTGTGTAATCTCGTAAGCAACGATATCGTTACATGACTCAACTCTCATCATTGGCTGATCAGGAAAGTCTTGGGGTTTCGGATCTCTGGATTTATCAGGGTACTTGTCAGCAAAACGTGACCTGGCTCTATCAGGGATTGAGGCAGGATGGCCCACCTGTCAGCGTCGGATTCACGAATGTCAACCAGGCCACCTGTTTAACTCGATCAATCATCGCATATACAGAGTGTAACAATAATTATTCCTCATTTTCTGAAGTGTTAGAGAACAAGAAAATAAATATTTTTTATTCTTAATACAGTAGTGTCCGGAAATGCTTCGTATTTGGGTGTAATGGGAATAAGTGTCATTATTTTAACTGATGATTGTTCATGTCATAAGGAAGAAAAAATGCCCGCACATTTTTTTCTAATTGCAATATTTAACTAATTATTAAAGTTTACAATATTAGGCGATTGGCAACGTTGCTGGATGGGGAGGAGGGAGTTTACAAGTACACAGTACAGCTCAAGCGATACAGACATACCGGTACAAAACAGATGCTCTGTTCTAATTCAGGGCAGGACCGTTTTTTACATAAAACGAACAGCAAATACAAACTTCCAATCTCATTAATAGAACATTATGCTAAATTTTCATTTTATTTAACAATATTGGTACATTTTTTATTGTACGTCTAAAAATAAAAAATAATGGTTTACTGCACAAAATCACACGAACATTTTTCAAATGCAACATTTTAATCTCTCCCGCTTCCATAAAGCAGTACCATTTTTAAAGATAAGTTATTCCTTTTTGTGTGGTTTTTCGAAACGGGGTAACAGACTCTTAGTTTCTAACAAATCGTTGAGAAACTAGTGCAAAAGTTCGCCGATTAGGTAACCTTCATTGCGGAAAACATTGAAGGTACAATCTTCTTGCCGCACTTGAATTACGGCAACTTTCTCCATAAATTAATAACATAAGATACTCATAAACTCTGAATGACATAGTAAGTTGTTTATCGAATACTTGGTATCGAACTGTCATCAGTTCGGCAGTACATCTATGAACAGGGAGAACTCAGCTGACATGTACGCAGGCATACGTCTGTGGAGAGTACTGCCTGCTCAACGCGTTGCCATATCTCTCACGCCAGAATATTAACAAATTTAAGCATGAAATTGTATTTAATTTCACGAAAATGTAATAGAACACACAAATATTTATTAAAAGTAATATTAACTCTTTGCTTATATACCTACTGATGTAATTGTTTTCGTAATTTTACTAACGATATAAACAGTATTAAGCGAATAAAATAAAATAAATATTTTTTTTGGGAGAAAACATCAAGTTTTGACCCTATGTTGTATGGACATTTTTTTGATCCTGTAGACTGTCCCCGACGACTGTGAAAAGGACGGCACTTATACCCCTTACACTCTGTATAAGACAGAGCTCATCACTCACACTATGGCTGCATTCATGTTTCAGCTGTTCTTGTTACCATGGAAATAACAATTTAAGTAGTTTTTTCTTTTATGTCACAAAATATCGTCTGTGAGATCTATTTATTTAATTTCATGGTATTAAAATGCATCGGTATACAAATATTGAACTTGTAGATATGCCATATCATATGCTTGCGCGATTGAATGAACATATTTATGGTATTTTTCTTGCGGAAATGCTTCTGGAGCTACTTAAAGATGTCCCGATTAATATTCGGAGAAACGTGATCTTTCAACACTACGGTGCTCCCGCACATTTCCGTTTAAATTGTCGACATTATTTAAATGTACATTTTCCGAATTGTTGGATAGGAAGAGGAGGTCCAGTAGCTTGGCCGGCACGTTCCTCAGAAATGACTCCAGTTGAGTTTTGTGTTTGGAGTCATATTAAAACAACTGTTTATGAAACACCCATCAAAATAGGAGAGTCCACGCCTGTGGAGTAACGGTTAGCACGTCTAGCCGCGAAACCAGGTGGCCCGGGTTCGATTCCCTGTCGGGACAAGTTACCTGGTTGAGGTTTTTCCGGGGTTTTCCCTCAACCCAATATGAGCAAATGCGGGGTAATTTGCGGTGTTGAACCCCGGACTCATTTCACCGGCATTATCACCTTCATCTCATTCAGACGCTAAATAACCGAAGCTGTTGATAAAGCGTCGTAAAATAACATACTAAAAAAAACATAGGAGAAGATTTAGTTGATAGAATTATTCTTTCTTTTGACGATCTTCGTAACCGACCACAGATATTTCAAAGGATTCGTCGTTCAATCATACGGCGTTATACTTTGTGTGTCAACAATGTCGGTCACAGTTCCTACAGTTTGTCAATATCATTTTCTTAATATATGGTATTACACAGCTAAAAAAATAACTGTGTAACCATATAAAGTAAATAAAATAACTTTCCAACAGTATTTCCTCATATACACAGTGGAAAACTTGTCCATTCCTATATCACCTTTACAACAACCTGACTTTCAACTCAACCTATATAATTCACAGAAAGAGTAATGATTGAAAACTGAAACACCGAACGAGATCCTGATGCAGTTGGCTTTAGACCAGTCATCGGCAGAATTGTACTCACGATGACATCAGGCAATGCAACCAGCAATATACATGACGTCGCATTATTGAGGGACCGCTCAGACATCAGTGGCGTGCAGCCATCACAAACTTGATATTTACTGTACCTCATTTTCAAGGTGCCACAAAATTCTAAGTTTATGTCATAAGTAGCCAATCTCAAGTTAGCGAATAAACTTTCATCTTTCAGGCGCGATCTTTGTTTTGATTTTGCGAGTTTCAATTTTGAAAAAAAAAAATCGCAACTGTAAGTGGAACCAAACACAGCCGCTATATTGGCGGCAAATAACCTAAGGGAAGCATATTTTTCCGTAGACAGAATTTTAAAGAAATTTAAACCACACATGTCTTTGCACCGCGTTTGTAAATATGTACCACTCTATAAATCAGATACTACTTGCTGCATTTCTGGCTTAACCTTGTTTATGTCTATGGCCAAAGGATTCACAAAAAGTAAGAAACCATTGCAATATTTTTTAAATCACCTAATCTCCGGTGTTGAAATTCTGTTTTTAGATTTAGATGAGCATATTATTTAAATATGATTCAGAAATATCGGAAAGAGATTGTAAGCATGGGTAATGATGGAACTGTTTTCCCCTGATATTTGATTTCCAGATATCTATCATTATAATGAATGATCGCACCATATCGTACATGTCTGCTACGTTTTGCTATTGCCCTTCGTAATGCAATTTGAATTTAAAATGTTCACAAATACCTGCGATCTTCTGATGCTCTTTATGACATAGGCTACATTATAATGACGTCTAATATTGTGTTGATAAATACCCTTTAAAACTTTCGAGCACAGTAAACCTATACTATTGTTTCCATAAGTACATGAAAAATACGTCTCCTGCCATTCTTCTTTAAATACACGTTTCCTACCTTTGGACAGAGCCATGCTTAACTAGCTATATGTTACGCCACTTGTAGCTGCTTGTACAATGTACCTGCAAAGACTTGGTTAGGAGGGGGCATGTGTATTCCTTGCCTACCCCTGCAACGTCACTTAGTAACAGGCATCGCGATGGCATTTCTGCCGACGGCTGTTTTGGACACTATTAATCACTTCTACCCCACACCAAACTGTTTACATATATACACAGATGGGTCACAGAGTGATAGAGATGGCAGTGTTGGAGTGGGAATATACAGCAATTTATTCTGTTTCTATCATAAAATGGACAAATTTCACTTCGATGGAGAACTAGAAGCAATAAGATTGGCGTTAGAACAACTATGCAAAAGATCGAACAACTTTAAAAAGGCAGTTATCCTATGTGATCCACAGGCAGCAATGCAAGCCATAGTCAAACCACAGCCCCTCGATTCGAGAATAGCAAAAATCCATGACTACTATGCAAGCTACTCACCAACAAAAAAAGTAACACAATTTCAATGGATTCCTTCCACTGTGGTATAATTGGAAACGAGATAGCTGAATACTCTGGCAAGAAAGGAATACAAATAGTAGTACCTCCAAATCACAAAGTAACATTCAGTTCGGCTAATCTCGACATTAATAGAAAATTCAAAGATAAGATACGTAGACACCACCAAACAACAAGCGAAGGCAAGAAGTGGAATTCACTACTAATCTCCAAGGACATTCCACATCAACAACGTAGAGCAGCGGTGACCAAACCACGCGAGAGACAGTCTAAGAAGTAAGGAGACGGGGGAGAGGTACAGTTGTCAAAAGAAAAAGTGGCCGCTCTCCTGAAACAAAGTTCCCTTCGGGTATCTTCGCTACAATTCAGAGACAGGCGATGTTACATGTTGTTGGATCACGTTGCCTGATATCTAAAGTGATAATTGAAGTATTCTGCGTGTTATTCGATAGCGTAGTGGTAGCGTTCAGGCTTCTTATTCGTCAGGCCCTGCGTTCGACTACAACCTCGTGCTTTTTATGTTCTTTTTTGTTCTGTTTCTGAGAGAGACAAATTATACACAATGGCTCCTTTCTCTTTTACGATTATTTTACTAATTAACATCAGGTTCATTAATATATTATGCCATGACTTTATCATTATCATTATGATATTGTGGCTGCAAATGGAAAGAAAAAAGATTTTATTCTCAATAAAAATATCTTTCGTGGCATAAACAAAACAAATTTACTGGCGTCGGCCTTAAAACATTCAAACAATTAAGCGTTCAAAAAACAAAACAAAAAGCCACAATTCAATATTTAGTCTATCTTCCTCTTATCTCGATCATCTTGCAGTCGAGTGGGCATGGAATCGACTAGTCTTTGCAAATAGCGACTGTTCTTAGACACGATATTCCAGGCATTCTGAACATACCCACATACATAAGTGTTCTGTCCATGGGCAGGTCTTTCATTGCAAACCCAGCAATCTCCAATCTTTCCTATTTCCTGCCTTCCTCTTAATCTCCGCATATGATCCACATATCCTAATGTCGTCTTATTCTTTTCAACCAGAGACCCAACCAATTCATTTTTATCTTTCTAATCAGTTTCAGCATCATTCTTTCTTCATTCACTTTTTCAAACACAATTTTATTTCTTATTCCGTCTGTCCACTTCACACGCACCGTTCTTCTCCACATCCACATTTCAAATGCTTCAATTCGTTTCTCTTCATTTCGTCGTAATGTCCATGTTCCTTCCCCATACAATGCCACACTCCACACAAAGCACTTCACTAGTCTCTTCCTTAGTTCTTTTTCCAGAGGTCCGCAGAAGATCCTTCTTCTTCTATTAAAAGCTTCCTTTGTTCATGTTTGCAGTTTTTCTTGGGAAGGATAGGCCTAAATGCGGTAACATCCCGTTGCTTACCACACACCAATATCTCTTTCGCATTTTATTAAATTCCAGGGGGCCCAAGCGTGGAGAGGAGGAAAGTGGATTTGACTAATTGGGCCCTCCGGACTTCACCGAAAGTCACGGCAAGGGTTAAATATTAATTCTATCAGGATGTTTGACACGATCAGAGACCGGGAAATCTCAATTAGCCTTTGCCTCCCGCATCCTGGACTAGCTTCTACGAATTATCAGAAAATCTTAGAGTGTGATTAGGCCAATTTTTCCGAAAATTTTTCGACACTTTTGCCCTCTTAGCTCAGCGGACGAACGTCGGAATTTAGATGTCAACGTCTCAGGTTCAATTCCTCGTTACTCCTTTTCATTTCATTGTGGTTCAAGATAGTATAATACAAAATAATACAAAAAGAAAAACTAATACCAGTATTATGAAACTGGATTTTTCCAAACCTAATATTAAATTTATGTTATTTATATAGCTAAAGAACGATTACAATATAAATAACTTGAATATTATTTATACAGTATCACTAAAGAACGATAACAGAATATAAATGATAAATATAGGTTTGTTTAATTAATATAAGATATTATATAATACGTATTTAATTATTTCAATAAAATAACCTATTTTACAAAGAAAGATGTTTATTTGTGTTATAATAATTACAGATTATTTATATTGCGAAAGAACAATAACAATAAAATAACTTGAATATTATTTTATAATGCTAATGAAGGAAAACAAAATATAAATGATAACTTCAATATTATTTATATCGCTAAAGAACGATAACAGAATATAAAAAACGTGAATATTATTCATATCGGAATTTCACAGATTTATTACAGATGTATTTAAGAAATTGTAGAAGAATAGAAATTAGTAACAGTGTCCTATTTATTCTTCTTGGAGCCAAATTTGTAACTTTTAAAAGTGTGGTTACTATGTTGAAGTGTATGTGTTGTAACGGATGCTTGATTTGTTATGTATGTGAGTCAGTTATGGGATGCTTGATGTCGTCGCAATGTCGTAATTATAGTTTGATTGTGTTTGTATGACTATTGTGTATTAATTTATGATGTATGGTACTGAAAGCTGCATATTTGTGTTATAGAAGTGTTACGTATGTGTGTTGTTAATGTTTTTGTATGTTTCAAATTGATACCTGATATTTGTTCTGCAATCGTAATGCCTAATTTACGGATTGCTTATGTTTTGTTTACATCGGCTAAGCTAATTTAATTTTCTTTTCCATTTCTCTTTATGCTTATCTTTTTTGTGTATGAAATTATAGCCCTAACATACATATGTAAAATAGGGCTAACCCCCATTGGAGATTCAATAATAATAATTATTATTATTCATATCGTTATAAAACGATAACAGAATACAAATGATGACTTGAATTTTATTCATATCTCTAAAGAACGATAACAAAATATAAATAACGTGATATCCATAAAGAACGATAACTGAATATAAATGATAATTTGTATAGCATTTACATCGCTAAAGAACGATTAAAAACTAAAATGAAAACTTGAAGAAGGCCCGAACCCACAACCTTTGAATCATTAAGCAAGCACTCTACCACTGGTCTATGAGGCGCAGATATGGAATACTTTCATAGTTGCGGAACTGCTTGTACAAGCACATGCATCGTGTAACTTCGCCGCGATCCGAAGTGGACTTTGAAAAAATTCGCTGTTCACGAGTGCGGCCACTTTTTTTTTTTGACAGCTGTACATGGTATGAAAACTACAACCAGTGGTGGTTCGTGCACTAACATCGAGTTCTTCATCAACCACGGGAATAAAAATCGCAAGCTTTGCTGTATCAGTAATGTCATTACTGCCAATAATATATATATATATATATATATATATATATATATATATATACAGATTTTGTTGCTTTCTTTAAAATATTCCTCATGAATACAATCAGAAATTTCCTGAATTCTCCTCTGGATATTTAGTCGAGAAATCCGCAGTTTTTCAAAATTAATTAACAATTTTCATTGGACAAATTATTTGAGCCACCTTGATCATTACGATTTTATAAAACTCTCCTTCGTTGGAAGGCTTAAGAGAACGAGCTATTTCGTTCGCCACTAGATAGCTGGCTCCCTTACATTTAATTATGTCATCTTTCTCTTTATGACGATGATTTAAGGCTTATTTCAGTTCTTGGAGTTTAATAGTTCGTTTCATTACTACACTAGCACGTAATAGTCAATCAGTTTCTCTATATTATTATTATTATTATTATTATTATTATTATTATTATTATTATTATTATTATTATTAAATCAGTAACTAGTAAATAACGGATAAGTCATCATAAGATTAAATAAGAAATTAAAATGGAGATATGGCGTAGCAATTATTTTATCATTCAAGAGAATGATATAGGCCTATGTATTGAGGCACATATATAAGAATTATGAGAACACTTGCTGGCAAATAATAATAATAATAATAATAATAATAATAATAATAATAATAATAATAATAATAATATCTGTTATGCCTGTGTATTTAGTTTAATGCCCTGTATTGTCTATACTACTACTAATTGAACCGTTGAGCAAAGCAACATATTACATTTTCTCCGACAGAACAGCGAATAAATTCCTCTTCTCATTCTGTACGAAACCTTCTGTTCCTGCTTGAAGAGATAGTGGGTTTGTAGAGCTACATGGTACCGACACTGCTTACCTTCAGTACGTGAGCGAGACAGACAACAATGTACAGGAAACTCCCCTTACTAGTATGAATGTCTTTAATTACATGATGTAATCACGATACTCAGTTTGGTCACCGCTGACGTAGAGAAAGAGTTGCAGCAGTCCGTGTTCTTACTGATCATGATCTTGTAGCTGCTCATCTTCATCGGATCTCTATTTTGCCATCATCATCCTGTATTTTGTGCAAAGACAGTGATAGTCTCATGGACTGGGATCACTTTCAAAGGTGTAGTGTATTAAAAGACTTTCAGTATAAGTCAACAGGTGAACTATACTGGGAAGTACGTAGACGAATGACTTTGTGTCAAGTGCCCGGGCATTAAATAAAATAAATAAATAAATAAATAAATAAAAATAAATAAATATTTACAAGTTGAGATTCTTTCACTTTTTCCTTCATACCACTATCACTTGAAAACGAAGCATTTCCGGACACTTCTTTATTAAGAAAAAAAATATTCAATTTTATGCCCTCTATCACATCATAAAATTAGAAATAATGATTCTGTTACACGCTGTATAAGGCACATAATGGGCCAAAGCGTACGGATCCGTTCCGAGTCCAACCCTAGTCAAGCCAGTCAAGACAAAACCAAAGCAATAAAATACACCTACGCCAGAATAGTAGACATACGACTGTTTCAAAAAGATTATACAAATCTTCGTGGAATTCTAGGGAAGGACATTTGGAGATATTTGAGACAGAAAATGCATTGGATGGTGAAGCCTCTTTCCAAAATTACGTCGTTGTAAAAGTGCTTACCGCTGCAGGTAGGCAAGTTGCTTGAAATTAAATGCCGTTTTTGGTGCCTGGTAATTTTATTGTGTTCGTGAAGGAAAGAACAAGCAATTAATATTGTATAATAATGTAATGAACTTAAATACCTACTTAAATAAGGCAACAAATTAACCTTGCGGTGGATGAATGGTCAGACCTCCGGCCTGTCACACAGGCGCCCCGGGTTCGAGTCCCGTTTTGATCTCGGATTTTTCATTGAAAAATCCATAGGGACACTTGTAGCGAACAAGATCGCAGTTGGGGTTTTTCTCGGGGTTGTCCTGTTTCTCCTCCATATTAGGCATCTACATCATTCTGTCAACATTTCTCCATTTGGTTATCATTCCATAGCATTCCCCGAAGTCGACCTGGTTGGTAAGTTGGTATAGCGCTGGCCTTCTATGCCCAAGGTTGCGCGTTCGATCCCGGGCCAGGTCGATGGCATTTAAGGGTGCTTAAATGCGACAGGCTCATGTCAGTAGATTTACTGGCATGTAAAAGAACTCCTGCGGGACAAAATTCCGGCACATCCGGTGACGCTGATATAACCTCTGCAGTTGCGAGCGTTGTTAAATAAAACATAACTCGAGTAGCCACAACACCAAACCACAGCTCTCCCAGCTGTCGTCCAACCTCCCTCAACGAGTCGTTCCACAAGACTAACACTGAAATCGAAATTTTCCCCAAAACTCAAAGTGTATGTTAATGCTCCCTCAAAATAACCAATCACAGACCAGACCCAAGTCACGTGATCACTAAAGTTCGCTCCTTATACGTGAGGAATAATATAACTATAATGGAAGAAAAGAAACAAACTATCTAAAGGAGAAAGTAAGACTGAAAATGGAGAAGAAGTAAAGCCATCTATGAAAAGTGAGATAAACTAATACTAAAAATAGACAAATAAGAGTAGAAAGGAAAGAAATAAAAGAAAAGGAAATTTAAAAAGTAGTGTGCCGAAATAAAACGGCACAATGTGACAGATTTTAGATTTGGCAGACAATGGAAATTATATAAAAAGGCAGGCTTTAAATTAGATACTTTCCAGAACAATATGTTAAAGTAGATTTAGCTCGTTCTTTTCCTGTACCCTTCAATACTTTTCCTTAAATGATCGGTGTAAACCCACAGTGAACTAAGCGGCAATTCTGGGGGGGGGGGGAAATCAGGTTTCCTAACCTGGTTTAGTTGAAGCTAACAACTGATTGTGCGTATATATATATGCTGGCAAATTATAACTTAGAAGAATTTAATGTTGTTGAAATAATAATATTCAATTCTACTTCAACTTCGTTCACTCAAAACCAACATTGTGGCACTTAGTATGGATATGTGCTAACCAAATAATACAGTATAAATTAAGAAGGATATTAATTTTAATATTAACTTAAATTCTGAGCTTTCTATTTATTTATATATTCACGCTTTGATTAGCTTATTTTAAATATTATTGTTATTATTATTATTGTATCTCCAATGGGGGTAGCCCTATTTTACATACATATATATATACATATTACATATATATGCTAGGGCTATAGTTTTACACAAAAAAATAAGCATAAAGACAAATGGAAAAGAAAAAATAAATTAGTCTACACAATGTAAACAAAACATAAACAATCCGTAATTTAGATATTGCGATTGCAAAGCAAACATGAGGCATCAATTTGAGACATACACATAGGCCTAAGCAGTTACAACACACATACGTAACACTTCTTAAAAGCCGTTCTCTATAACACAAATATGCAGCTTTCCGTACCATACATCACAAATTAATACACAATAGTCATACAAACACAATCAAACTATAATTAAGACATTGCGACGACATCAAGCATCCCATAACTATGACTCACATACATAACAAATCAAGCATCCGCTACAACACATACACTTCAACATAGTAACCACACCTTTAAAAGTTACAAATTTGGCTCCAAGAAGAATAAGTAGGACACTGTTACTAAATACTGTCATTTCCTACAAGGTCTTAAACATATCTGTAATAAATCTGTGAAATTCCTTTAAGCAACATTGTTTTAAATAAAGGAGATTTTAAAATTTGTGAAGAGTTAATTTAAAATGCTAGATATTCTTATGAATTACAGTAGAGTACAAATGTCGTCTTTCATGGTCTAGTGGTTATTAGATTTACTATGTGACACTAGGTTCGTTGGTTCATACCTGGCTGGAAAAATTTGCAGGGAATGTATCTCCTACTTTAAATTTTGACACTGATTATGACTGCCGTTCAAGACGTTGTTAAATAAAATACAGTAATACTATTACTACTAATAATACTAATTTTAAAATACAAGTAACTTAAAGACAATTATAAATATACCTATTTATTGATAATAAAATTGTTCATAAGGTTTTTTTTTAACACGAGACAACAATCCTACTCGTTACATAGTAAAGTGTTTAGTTAATCTTCAAGAATACAATATACGAGTACACTTTCATGACTGATTCCTTTGAATTTACTTAACATGAAAAGTTGTAACGCAGTAACAAAATTTAGTACTATGTATTTGGTCTCATAATTAATGTAATAAAAAATAAGGACATAATGTTGAAATATATAAGGCAGAGCTTCTGACTTGTTTGTGGGTGTCGTAATATCTAACAATTAATCATAAAAAGAAACCGGATGTAGATATAGTAGTTTGTTTACATCGATATTTCAAGAGACGCCTCAAAGTCTTAGCAGCTACTTAAACTTCAGAGAAAGCGAATGGACATTTCTTGGAAATTATTACACTTGCTTCTGTGACAAGAAGTTAAGTACGACTGAGGAAGCAAAATACTGCGTTTCTGGCTTTTTATAGCTAAATCATGACCCGAGACGAAAATTTATATGAATAAAAATATGGTTGTATATAATATATTATTGTGAATAAGTGGTTCAGTATTTCCTAGTATAATTTTAATAATATATCTACTGATGTCGTGCAACGTTCGAACATGAAAGGGGATATCAAGATACTTCAAACTTCGTCCTACTCCATAGGTATCCCAACAGTACGTGAAAATGAAGCATGTACACTATACGAGTCCGTTTAAAACCGGTAAGGGGCCTTATGTTCGGTTCATGTGTGCCGAATCTCAATAGAACCGAAGCTCCCTTTCCTTACATATGTTCGGTGCCTTTATTCTTAGTTCCTCCTCTCCCTGCGCCTTTTATGTTTTAGCTGCATGAGATGCCAGGCACATATCTTGAGAAATTTAGCACAGTAATGAGTATAGGTAATTTTTGTTTTTTTTTTTGTTGGCTATTTAACGACGCTGTATCAACTATGAGGTTATTTAGCATCGATGAGATTGGTGATAGCGAGATGGTATTTGGCGAGATGAGGCCAAGGATTCGCCAGAGATTACCTGGTATTCACCTTAAGATTGGGGAAAACCTCGGAAAAATCCTATCCAGGTAATCAGCCCAAGCGGAGATCGAACCCTCGCCGAGCGCAACTTCAGACCGGCAGGCAAGCGCCTTAACCGACTGAGCCACGCCGGTGGCAATTTTTCTTGTTATTAATATGACTAAAGATCCACAAAAATATGCGTATAAATAAATAAAACAAAATATATAAAAAAAAAACATATATGATCATTGTACCCACTAGTATTATTCAATGCTCAAACATGAGAGAGGAAAGCAAGACTTTACAAACTTCGTCTTAATCCATATGAGATTCTACCCGTAATCGCAAAATAGGTGCTCAAGTCTTTAAGCAGTTTAAAATAGTGGTCTGCAATATTCAAACATGAGAGAGACAACCAAGACTTTAAAAACTTCGTCTTATTTGATATGAAAAACTAATCTCAAGATCTATCCTAGAATAAGAAATGGTGGGAGTGGAAGACATTGAATATTTTTATAACAAGATGGAACAAACACGACAGACCATCTTCTGCAGACCGAACATCGACGAATGTTGAACCAAAAATCTTACTATAATAATACCGGACAGCTGTATACTAGCAGCATTGACGTGAGTGCGAAAAATCGCGGACCTGACATCTAGCGCAGAGGGATGGAATTACGTCTATATATACAAATATTAACATAGCGAGATTCGGACTATTGTTTAAAACGTGAGTTACTAATGTGGAATTATATATGAAACACTTAAGAAATGTTGAATAATATTTAATGTAAAATTATTATCTTATATCAAAGCTGCATATTATGAGAAATATTGCATACTTCATATTACTTCCCGTAATTAATTGTTACATATTTTTTCTTTTGTTTACCGAGACAAAATCTATCTGATATTAGGAATGAATTTACAGTATTGTTTTATATACGCATTGCTGACAACTGCAAAGATAAAATTGATAGTAGTCAGATGCTTGTAATAATTAGTAAAGGCAAGTGGACAACAATAAAACTTAATTTGATAAAACCTTAAACTCCAATACATTTTAACTTCTATTTATTTATTAGGTCTAAATAAAAAACCTAATTTGTATATTTCTATCAACACAAAGACGAAGGAATTAGGCCTACTAAAGAATGTTGTTGACTTACGTTTTATGAACTGTCGGAAATCGAAAGTACGATTTGGAGCAATTTGTAATGCTGCAATTGTCATAATTATAAACAGCACATATACACCCTGACATTTTAACACTAGTACTAATTCATAAAACTATTAACAAATTAACTAGCCCAGCAACAATATACATTGCAGTTGATTACAGCTTGTTTCGCAAGTATCTCCATCCCGGCAGGTAGGTTGCAGTACCATCGTCGTTCGCACGTAAAACTGCTAGCTGTCCGGTATTATCATAGTAAGGTATTTGGTTGAACTTCGTCATACTCGAATTACTTGAATAGAACATAGCGCCTGTGATGCATGTCGCTAATACTTGCATTATCTGTATCACTGCCTGCTTGATCATATCCTATCCCTGCGTACACAGCTATAGGATGCGATCCAGCAATGATCTGTATAGTCACACAAATATTGTTACCGAGCAACTGTGATTTATTTAAATATGTGATGAATGTAATTATAGCTACTTTCTGTCATTAAATGGTATAGTAACAACTGTCATGAATTTTTAAAACGTAATGTGATGTACCTATATGTATTTATGTATATTTTTGTCGATGTTTAATGATATTCTTGAAATAAAAATTACCTGTCTTTAAATCTAAATAGAACTTCATAAGATTTCTTCTAAAATATTTACTCAATATGAGAGGGAAGGGCAGGAGAGTCCAGGGAACTTCAAGCACACACATCATACAAGGCGCAAGTTTGAGCGAGCCATCAGAGATCCGCTTCTTCAAAGTAGACTTCGTTTCTTGTCACGCTCGACAAACTTGAACCAAACTTAGAGCTAGAAATGCACGACACTAATACCTACTTTATTACCTTGAGGGAAGATAGATATCGTATGTTGCAAAAATAAACTAAAACATAAGTATTAAAAGGTAGGTGTATATAATGGGGTCAAAACTTACTTCACTTCATTGTCTTGCTTACTATTTAAATCGATATAAAAATTAATTTTAGAAAGCGAAAAACAATGGATGACTTTTATACATGTACTAATTTTGTAACGCTTAGCATTGTTGGACCATACTATCATTAAGTAGCTATATTTGAGCTGCGGTTCGTGGTAATTTTCTTTCGATTTAGAAGAAAGCTTTGGCGCTAATTTAGAATAATAACGCTTTGTCTGAAACAATTTATGCGTATGTTCACCAATAATTGTATAGTACAGTCAATAAAGTTACACTCCTTGTGATATAATTATTGGAAGATTTGAGTATCAGATATTCTCCAAAAGTTATGTAATTTAATTCCTAAATCGGTGTCTTCCGACATTTAGTTAAGTAACTAGATTGCATATTTTGTGTATCTGAGATAGTTATATTCATTAAGCACGTTTTTCGTTAATTTTTTCTGAAAATGAATCATTTGATTTATTTTAGGTAACTTTTACGAATTCCAATGTTATTTATATTATTGTTTCTGCAACCAGTACCACTACTCTTATGACAACTACTGTTATCAACTTTGCCGATTCATTAGCAGGTTGTTTATGCCAAGCTACATAAATTTTCAAAGAAGACAGAAAATTATTGTAATTAAGAATATTTGCAATGTAATTTGCGTCTGAATTTCAGTTAAGAGATCTTATGTTTACACCAAATATTATTAATTATGTTTTAAGAGGTTTTATTCTGCAAGTGTTAAAGAAAGCTACTTCTTCCAAATCTTCTTAATTTTAGATCTCAAAAGTATTTAACAATTTCCCTCCCTGGGAAAGGCTAAAACTTTTTTAAATATTATATGTATTAATTAATTTTTACAAACATTGTCTTCTTCAAGTACATAATGGACGGAAAAGAGTCATCTTGTATTTTTTATCGACTGAGTATCCAAAGAGTTTTAAGTCATAGAAGCAATGTACAGTATATTCATTCATTCATTCATTTGGTGCCGGGACCATTATTTCCTAATGATTCTGCCATTGATTCTTTCTCGATTATATTGGTCTACAATAATGAAATGTCAAATTATTGCACGAAATGGGACCTGAAAATGAACGGGAGGAAAACGAAAATCCTGATTTGTAAAAACGGAAGTAAAATGAGTAAAAGAGAGAAATGGTTTCTTAACAATAACTCAATTGATTGCGTTCCTAAATACACATATTTAGGTGTTATATTAGATGGGAAGGATAAGCGAATGACGCATATTAAGTAGCATTTAATAAAGGCAATGGTGCACTTACAGCGATAGACATGTGCTTGAATAAATGACAGAATATAGAGATTAAAAACCTGTTCAATTTTAATTTTATAGAGAAATTGTAGAATCGAAAATATTGTATAATATAGAAATCTGGGTTATTGATTTACTTAGCTAGTTTACTGATAAAATTAGATCTAAATTTTGTAAACATATGTCTAGGAATTCGTTAATTAAATGAATCCATTAATGTGTTCCTTACTGCTGACAGTGCTTTCTCTATAGAAAGACGACGGCAAACATAATGTGATAACACTGGAAGATCACCAATGGTGCACGAAGTGTGTGATAAAGTGCTAATGTGCTAGTTCTAATTTTTCACTAGAAAATTAAAAATAGGCCCGCCTCCGATGGGGTTTCTTCCTTTCTACAGATCGACGAAACAGGATTTTCTGTTTTTAAATACAAAATTTAAGTTTTTTTCTTCATACTCTCAAAGTAGGCCAAATTTCCGAAATGTGGGAAATTTTTCACTGTCTCTTAATCTGCCACAAATAATTAGTGTAAATGAATGAAATACTTGGTTTTAAGAACTAAAGTGATCATCCACCTCTGATTGAGATACTGGCTGATTTGTACCTACATCTATTTTATCAGGCAGTAGGCCTACATCTCACGTGACGATGTTTCAGAGGAAGAACAATAAATTGTTTGTAAACATCAGAAATCTGGTTAGTGTAATATCACAGTCTACTGTATACAGTCACGAAATTTGGGGTGATTTTTTTCATTTCTCGCGATAGTTGCTAGCCGCTTGGAGCGCTGTATTAGGAACAATAGACTGTGTCATTGCCATCGTGATCTAATACAGACCGTAAGGCAGACCATGTGACTCGCTTAACCCGATCACGAAGGGCGGCGTTTCAACCATATAAATTAATTGGAATGCATAAAGAGTAACATATATTTCTCTAAACGAATGCATTATAGGAATCATTGTTCGCAGTAACAGTTTTTGGAGGCAATCTCTTGTTGCACACATAGACCTACAAAAACAATAAATGCTGTCATATTTTTCGGCATACTGAATTCATGTAGCCTATATGTTTTACCCAATGTTTTTGAAAAGTCCTACCCCTGCGGCTGCCACTTTCAGTACCGGAATTATTTTTCGTGGAATTACCAGAAATAGTAACAGGGATGTCATTGTCACAAGCTGCCGAAGATGGATGACTTTTACTGCTACATGCTGTCGATTCGATATCACCATCATCATCACGATTATCAGTCGAAGTCCTTTTGTATTTCACTATATACTTATCCATTTTAACGATTTTGAAACGCAAGACATAATGTAATTGCAAGGATAAGTGACACAGGTCAAATAGAACACAAACTAACGTCTAGCGGTCTACACGTTCTGACTTCTAACTATTTCGTTCAATTATTGAAGTCTGGAAATTCAAATTCAGTATAAATTACACTGTATTCAACATGATTTCGCAAGAAAAAATCTCTCGCTGGCTGTTGCGTTTCGTGATTGTTGCAAAGCTGCCAATTAAAGCACAAAGAACTTCGCCAAGTTGTTATAAGTACTGTCCATTTACTGAATGTTTTAGCTAGGAGGGATGGGACACTCTTCGCAACAGGTATGTCGGCTCACTGGTAACGTATGTGGTTGTGTCAAAAGGTTATCCTAAAAGAAACGGCTAATTAATTTCGTAGTATAAACGTTTTCATCGTATCGTACCCAACCGGCTTCATTTGTAGTACAATAATTAAATGTTACCGCCTTCAGTTTACATTATTGACTTAACAAGTGGCATTCCCTTAATATTAGGACTATTTAGAAAACGGTCACTTCACTTATATGTCAACGTGGATTTTAATTCCTATGAATTCAACTATCCGTTTGTTTTAAGATAACCTTTTTACAGCGGTGTATTACAAAAGCCAGCCGCCCATCAATGCGATGAGAGAGTCAATTTTAATTACGGTCAAGAAGCAAACCTTTGTAGTGCCGGTTGGGTACGATGAAAATGTTTATATTTTTTTAAAGAATAGTAACTTAAAGAAAAAATAATACTACAATTTTCAATGCGGTATGCTGTGCATACCCACTCAAATTTTGGGGTTTGCTTGAGCGACCGAGCATACCCGTAGTAGGCGCCTATGGGCCAGTCCTTACACAATTCGCTTCCCTTCCACGGCTGTAAGTATTACTTTCTTACTTACAAATGACTTTTAAGGAACCCGAAGGTTCATTGCCGCCCTCACATAAGCCCGCCATCGTTGTTATAGATATCTTGTATTTCCAAACCTCCTAGTGATCCATACCATTTTCTATTCACGCCTAAACACCAACTCAGAAGCATATTAGTTATCCATGACCCTATATACCTTCATTGATTTGCAAAAATTTTAATGGTATTCTTTGTTAAAATATGCACATTTAATTACGCGTCCTATTGTCAAATAAGTGTCCACCTACGAGTCTTCACACATATAATAACAATACGGCTTATTGATCCCACACAATAGCCCGGTTGTGATCTCTATCTGTATTGGACGATCATAGTATGATATTAAATATGCATATTTCTTATACTTGTTGATTGATCTTGTTGCTGTACTTTTAGTTCGATTTTTAAAGTGTTTTTAATTGTCTTTTTAAAATTTTAAGTTAGTATTCGCATAATTGGTCACATGTATTATGTAATTTTGATATACATTATGTACAGATATCTATATTGTCTGAAGATGCCCACATTGGGCGAAAACGTTCACAAATTAATTAAAATGTGTTAACAAAATATATTTTTTGGGTTGACATTATAAATAAGTCAAGACGGAAACATTAAAACCACATTACTCGTTTATCATAATACGACTTATTGGATAATCTACAAAGATGAATTCAAAATTCAAATAGATAGTTTAGTTTATGTATTATATCATCATTATCATCAATTTTATTAGAGAGTTTTATTGTTAAGATGGAAAGGTAATATTATGTATTATTCCTATAACTATTGGACAAAGATCAAAAACTGTTTACGTTATTGTTAGTAAAAATTTTTTTCAGAAGACAATATTATGAGTAATATGAAGATATAAATAATATTCTACTTATTCGAACAATCATGAAGTTATTGAAGGATTCTCTTCAAATATTACATCATCATCTCTATTTCAATTAATCCACTTATATTTGCCTTCAACAATTAACTTTCTTTTTTCTTTAATGTATCACATCACATTATATTGTACATGTTATTGTATTCAGGAACCTTGTGGTCACTCAAATTCTTTGAGCTGATGTCTATAATTTAGAAGAATATAAATTAACGGTAATGATATTTCAGTTATGTACAACCCTTCCCTTCATAGGTTACGTCAGGCTAGGTAGCAGCGGTAACGGTAACTTTACATTGCTTCTGACTTGCTAAACGTGCACTATAGTATGGCTGGTCCTAATAGTTCATATTGTGGTCTAGATGTCCTGTTGTCATATTAATTTTAATAATACAAGCTCTACACTGATCTACGTTGCTTCAGATATCTATAACAACGTAATTATATCTATTATTTCTGTTGCTCAGTAACTATTCTATTTTCTGTCATTAATGCTGTAGTACATTATATTGTGTGAATTGTATTTTAAATTAGTTGCGAAGAAAATGCTGCTTATCGCAATATGGTGGAAGAAATAATTGTTTAAAATTTAATGGCGACTAAACTCTTTCAGGAATATAGGAATCTGTTCATTAATATTGTAAATTTAATACTGTATATCCCTTCGATGTCCCGTTGAATTTCACTAAATTTAATTTTTTTGCAGGTATGTTACATAACGTTGGTATAATACAATCATAATTTTCCCGCTGTCTAAATTAACGTTTATCCAAAAAATCTCTCAGCATCCGAGGAATAAATCTGTTTTATACACGTTGTGCTCTGTTTGTGACGTCATCGCTTGAATTAACCTAAGTGCAATATGCTTAATTTTTGGAATATGTACTATTCAATTGAATGTTTTTTACTGCTTTAACTGACAATTAATTCACTTAGACTTATTTTTCAATAATATTTAATAGTACAATACAAATCATTCTCAATTTATTAATTCCCAGTTGCTGTAATCCAGTACTATTTCATTACAGTCAGTTTATCAATTTCAATCTTGAGCTATTCTAAATTAGGAGAATAAAATTCAAAATTACTACATACTATTTATCTCGATTTTAATAAACATTTTGCATGCATAATATAGGCAGATTTCCTGTATTGAAATTCAGAACATCTCAATTTGTGAATCTAATGTACTGGATTGCGGCTTCTCTTAAGTTCTTTCAGATGCTGGTAATTACATTAATGCAGTTCCAAAACTAAGCGAGTGTTACAGGATGTGTAGTGATGAGCGCAAGACAATATGAATTCATATAGGCTATCATGAAATGCAGTTCAAAAGTGAGATTATGTAAGTATTGATTATACTGTATTTAAAATAATCCCTAGCACTACAGCCCGTGAAGGGCCTAGACGACCGATCAGCCGGCTGCTGGTCTCACGCCCACATGCCGAAGCAGAGGTGGACTATCTTCCAACCAGAATGGAGGTATCGTGTAGTTAGCTGGCTTTCGCAACCGGATTTCGCTACCTATCATAGCTCCCCAAGTGCATCACGATGCTGGTGGGCCCCGGTCCCATACACTGGCTGAAATTTCTTGAGAAAATTTCTTCTCCCATGAGAACTCGAACCAGCTCGCATTCCGTAACGCGAGTCCTAGGCAGGATGCCTTAGACCACTACGCCACGGCGCGGGACGATATTGTGTTTAGTGAAGTGAATTTTATTTAAAAAAAATCCTTGATTGTTGAAAATAGGTACTAATCCCTAATAATATGCACATTTGTCCTTTATATTCTGGAACACTATCAATATTATAACAATCAGTATTTGATGTAAGAAATCTTTTATGCAGAAGAGCGTCCATTTAATGCTTGTACTGAGATTTGGAGATAGTGTTTATTCTGTCTGTGGATTTAAAGCGGATACTTCCGGAGCAGAATACTATTAAATTTGTCTAATTTTCTCATCTCAATATGAAACATATATTTTAAATTTCTTAAGTTCATTATGACTAATACTTTGCAAAAATACGAAAATTTTACACAAATAATGGTTGAAGCTTAGGGAAAGGAAGGAAAATTCTAACGAAAACAATGACAATTGCATTATTACATAGATAAAATAATATTCCAAGATTGAGCAATACCTATCAAATTTGAATTTAGGCTATAACCAATGCAACTGCTCGAATAAAATTTGTTTACCTTGCTAAATCGTTCCCAGTAGGTAATTCACAGTAGAATATAAATGCGGATTGTATAAAATATAACTTAAGATAAAGCTTGTGTCATAATTCTAATTTAAAGTTAAATTTGCTAAGATTTCCCAAAGATATATTATATTTTGTTTCTTCATGATGATAAATTTGAAAATGTTCATGTTTACTACACGATGTTTAGAAGTCAAGATACAATATTGTATGTACAGTACATACAAACTTCCCCAATCAGGATCAATCTATGCAGACAATGTACACTTAATACATATGAAAATAATGACAATAATGAACAATATTGATAAAAAGTGTTATAAAAACTAACACAAATGCAACTAGTACAAAGAATAATAATGTAATAAGGTAATTTGTATAAGTCTTGAAAATTTAAATATAGGGTACATTAGAGTAAATTAGGCGTTCTAAAATTGAAAGAGATTCTTTACAGCAATGGCTATAATCATAAATACTAGAGCCAGGATATTTGGAAAAAATGTCTTTTATACTAGGTGGAAGTAAATCATTATTTTCATAGATGTAAATGTGATTTGGGGTAAATCAAAGTGATTAGGGCCAATTTTTATTTTGTCTGTTTTGCCTTTTTTAAAGTGTACCTTACTAATTCAATTACAAATGCCTTTTTTGTCATTTTAAAGCAATATTTCTTGTTTATTTGCAATTTTTTAATTAATTGTAATGTAATGTCTATGATGAAATTTAAATATATGAAACAATGACTCACTTTACTAACAATAGTAAATAAAAGTAATTTATTTACGTGCTTAATCTGGTCATAATCGTGCTTTAATACTATTGGTGCAATAAGAATAATGATAGACAATGTACAAATACTGTATAATATCATGTCTTCACGATAACAACAATCAGCTTTATAATTTTAAATATTAAGCCCGTTCTCTTATTTGCTTTCATATTTTCAAATCTTACTGTTACAATTCTGTGCCACACGTGTTTATTATTGTTTGAGAAAGAATGAGTGAGGAACAGTCAGGTTATTGTCGGGTGACAGAAGGTATATTTATAAGATCGGTTAGCTAGAATGCCTAAATTCAGTAAACCATTGAAAAGTAAACTTTTAGTGAATTTGGTGCCCATTGTGTTTTTAGCCGATGGAAGAGATTTGTTACGTAAGGTTTGTGAAAAGACAGTTAATCACACGAAAAAAAGTATTTTACAAGTAACATGTGTCAACTACGAAATAATAAAAGAGCGAGTTATTTTGATGTAGGCCTAATTTAAATTTATTGCTAAAATATATTATGCCTTTTTAAAGTTTATAATGCCTATTTAAAAATGTATTGTGCCTTTCTTTTACGTTTTATTGCCTTTTTTCCCTGTCTATTTTAACTATTATAAACGCCTGAACATCCGGGCTCTGTTAATTGCATTAGAAAGGAGACCAATCTCACAATAGGAAAACAAAAAGAGATGAGTAATTGTGTCTTGTGGTCATACCATCAGACCTACAACCTCGATGGATAATTAGTTGTATTTTCCCTTGAAATAATCAATTGTGGGTTCCTAAATGCGATATTTATGTTTATGAACGCCGAAAGGTTAGCCCTCATGTGACTCTGTTCTGATAGTTGGCTTAATGATTTAGACTGTTGAGAAATTGGGAGCAATAACAAAGATATCAAAACTTCCATAAGACATCATGGACTTCCTCGTTCACTTTGTAAGGATTCTCATTTAAAGCAGTAACAATTGAGGGGTTTTCCGGAAAAAGGGCGTATACGTCAATATGACGAATTGAGATACATGCAATATAAGATTTTAAAACGCACCTGAATAAAATGTTATGCACGCACGCAGCCCTGTCCCGCAGGCATGTACAGTACAATCAAAACAAAATTTCGCTACTATAATTATTCACTACATTTTAAACCGTTTTCCCGAACAAGGGCGTATAGGTCTATCCGCCTTTCTTCCGGCAAAGCCCTCAATTAAAGATCAAATTTTGATGTACATGAAGGAATTAGTCTAATATCACATAATATAATCGCATATGAATTTTTCGTGGAAAATGAACAGCGATGACCAGATCAGTTATAAGTGAAAAGTCTTTTTAGTATTACAGAAATGCATTTTGACTGCTTGAGAATTGCATTGTGATTCCAATTACGAATAATAATAATAATAATAATAATAATAATAATAATAATAATGATAATAATAATAATAAATAATAATAATAATTTCCTCCGATTGAGATTTTGGCTGATATGTACATCTATTATCAGGCAGTAAATTATATCTCACTTGACGATATGTTTCAAAGGAGGAACAATAATTATTATTTGTATGCATTTGAAGTTTGATTAGTGTAATTTGAAGCTAATAGGCGATGTATGCAAAGAAGGGGGAAAGGAACTGGCTACTCTACCCTATTATCTCCTGGCTTGGTTGCCCCATAAATGTTTCCTTGTTGGTATCACTTGTGAGGTTCAAACCTGTCTTGGGACAGTTAACTAAACAATAATAATAATAATAATAATAATAATAATAATAATAATAATAATAATATTGTTTTTTGCTAGAAAAATACAATACAAAGAAATTCTAAATTTAATTAAGACATTCTAGCATTCCTTGAAAGAGTGTGTTCTCGTGCTCAGGATAGGATTCCTTACATAATAAATTTACATGAATAAATTACAATAAAATAGCTCTAAAAATTAATAATTACCCATAACAAATTGCTTACATACATTTTTAAATTTTAAATTGTTGCTGGTAAATTTCTTTATTAATTTGTTGTAAATTCTAGGACCAATATAAGTGCTATATTGGAAGCAGTCTCGTTAAATACTTGGGTTGAAACAAACATATTTACACTTGTCTTTGGTTTTATGTTTGTGAGTATATGATCAGAAATATGTGACTTTTATATATAAAATTTAATAATGCATTCATATAAATTTCACACATATTTTCATAAATTCAGATTATAAAAACAATTTTTCGCTAGGATAAACAATATGTTTTTAGATGTATTTTAATTATTCTTCTCTCTAATAAATCTATTGGATTAAGGTTATTTTATAAGTACTACCTCATTCTAATATTTCACATTAGATTATAGACCGAAATAAGACAAGGTAAACTGTACATAGTAGCCTACATCCTTTGGTAAGTAATTTCGTAATTGAACAAAGTAGTAGACCTATGTGATTCTACGTAACTTGTTACAAAAGGTAGTCGATTTGTTTGTCCCATTTCAGATGTTTATGCATAATGATTCCTAAACATTTAAAGTCTGAAGGTTCTTTTTATAATTTAACAATTACAGCGGAACAACCAACATTGTGTAGTTTAATGTTTAGAGAAGAATTTAGGCAATTTATAAGATTTACTAATTAACGAAAAGGAATAAAAAAATAAATGCATTCAACAATTTAATTCAATTAAATGTTGAGAACTGGCACTTAGAAATAGATACCATGTGATGGATAAATACATCAGTATTACTTCATTAATTTACACTTAATAGGTGATTTAATGTTTGATTTAAACTAGAAGACAAATCCCAATTACGTAAATGGGTCATTCCATATACCATTTTAAATTTTGTGAGGACAATTTCTGGATTTTTTCAATATTCTAGTAAATGAATGTCATATTAATAAATAGTTGAATGGCCTAATATGAACTTCATCTCACCACTATTGTTAAAAATAGTATTAAAATGACACACTTAATTGTATCAACGTAAATGACTCTATATATTTAAACTTACTTCTGAGTTATTATGGATTTTTACTTCGAGTATGTATTAAAACTTACAGTAAAATAAAGGAATGTTAATTTTTTTAAATCGAATATTTTTTTGTACTATATTCTATATTTTTACTGTGAGCTAAACACTTTTTTAATCAATTACAAAAAAATTTATGATGGCATCTCTAATACTTTGGGAAATATTAAATAAACCAAAATTGAAAATGTTGCCAGTAAGGTTCAAAGTCGCATGCACGACTGAGCTACGCCGATGGCTATTATTGGTAGTGATTTTAATTGGCGATAGTTATAAAGTAAGGTGCAACTCATTAAAAATGAAAATAAAATACATTGAAAACATAAAGGAAATACTCAAACGGATTCCATTTAATATATCTCCAGTTTTTAGAAGAAATATGTATTTAATCCCTAGAAAGAGAAATATATTTCACATAGACTCACTTACGTAAGTAAACTGTCAACTTCAATTTACTAAGTGAGGAAGAATATCCATTTCGCTTTAATAAGCCTATTTGTTCAGTGGTAACTGTCAAAATTTTGTCCACTATTTTATACTAATGTTTAGTGTTGTTAACTGTGAGCTCCATTTTCTTGGGTTTGCTGAGTCGAACGAAATAAATAGTGACTTCTATTTTCTACATTCACATGACGTATTTTATTGCTCATCAGGCGGTGTTCAGTTGGCAAGTAAAATTTGCATAGATTGTCAAAGATAATGCAGTAGTATGTATTTCCAAAATATAAAAATATTCTGTGTACCGGCAATTGTTTTAATACTCGTTTTGTATAGATTTTGTAAAATTGTGTATGTTTGCATATCGAAGTTTGAATAAGTACTGAAAGTAATTGATTTGATTTGTATGAGGTAGGACAGGGCGACCCCAGGC
The DNA here is from genome assembly GCF_040183065.1 of Periplaneta americana. Lineage (NCBI taxonomy): Eukaryota > Metazoa > Arthropoda > Insecta > Blattodea > Blattidae > Periplaneta > Periplaneta americana. The sequence continues at coordinate 93,681,051 of NC_091132.1, forward strand.
TTGGTCATTATCTTTTCATTGTACTAACTTCCAGATTTTCGTTTATTCGGACAACTTATCCAACCAGTTGAGATAGTCGGGATTAACGAGTTTCTACTGTGTGAAGGCACTGTCGATTGAGTGTCGTGGTTAATTTAACGGGACTGGGTAGTGATTAGAGATCAAAAATTCGATTATTTATTTTGTGTTAAAAAAAAGCTTAAAACTTGCTATTTAAAACAACATTTTGGGGCTATCTATGCACGTAAGTCCTTTAACTTGCCGCATGTAATTCATACATCTTTTTTATGAATGCATTTTATCATTAGGCCTATGTGTTTTACAAGTTTTATGACGTTTAGTTTCCAAATTAGTCTTAGATGCGAATTAAATTATCTTTTCTAAAACTGTTATTCGGAATACGTAACAGTACTGTAAAATTTAATTTATATGCATTCGATTATTAAGGGCTTCTGATTTCTCAATTTATCACGAAAAGCAATATTCATTCTAAAAAGTAAGATATTTTACTTAATTTATAGACTACATTGTAATGCTCTTATATCTGTATGTTATATACATGTATGTGATTAATTTCACATAAACTTGAATAACTGAAATATAGGCCTACCTACTTGTGTTATAAATATTCCTAACATTATTTTACTATTTAGCATTCAAAAATGTATATGTTCTAAACTTATAGCACAAAAGTCTTTAAAAATGAATTTGATCGTATGTATTATGCTATGACAGCATAAATCACTATAGTCAACATTTTATTCTCAAAAAGTAACATTCTGCATTTACTGTTGACACCAAACTTTCGAGTAACTAACATTAGGCCTAGACTGAAATGATCAGCATTCTTACACAACGATGTAACAATATGGAAACAACCAACTATAGCATATTCTGTTGCTTGGGAACGTGGTTTATATTCCGATACATCCGCTATAGATTCATTAAATATGTGCATGTGTGAGAAAAAATTAATACAAGACAATTTGGTGGAACAAATAAATATGTAAAAGCAACGACGATTCATCTACAGCAGTGGTCCTCAACTCAGAGCACTGTGTCGTCATCAAGCCTTGCCCGCTCGCCCGCGGAAAGTCGTAACAGGGCAGGTAAGACAAGCGGCGGGACCAAAATATGAATTTACTGCATAGGTTTATGATTGTTTTCTGATGAACAAAGATACGAGTTGAATATAAATAACTAAATGAACCATCTTAAGCAATTTGAAAAAAAACATTGTAGCCTACTTTCAACAAAGTTAGAAGTTAATACATTTATAATTACTTTTAACATTTCATGTTAATTATTCGGGTAATGCATGACAATTACTGTAAATGTGTAAACTGCTTCTGTTAAGGAAAATGTTGAACAAAACACATAAAAACCCTAGGAATAGTAATGCAGAAATTTAACTCCATTCAATCCACTCAACAATGACATTAGCACCGACTTTTCGGGATTTGTTTAATTCTCTTTTCCCTCAGCAATTTCTCAACGTTTGGAACTATTGTTTGTATAGTGCATAATGTGACAGCACATTTTAAGTTGTGATCCGATACTTGGCTTCCATGACATGGCTTGTTTATCTTCATCACTGGAAAAAAAATTACTGTTCGCACAGATATGTGAATCCGAAAATGGAAGTCTGTACAATCGGGGAAATCTAAGACATGGGAAGTTCATATAAAAGTCAGATAACTTCTTTTGTTTTGATATTTGTCCTTCAATTCACTATCGTAAAGTAAATCAATAAGTTCTAATTACAAATAATAATCGAAAATCAAATTGAAAATATTCCTAGTCTTTAAATCTCGAATCCAATTCCTGGCGCAGATCGTCATGATGTGTGAATATACTCTTCGAAATCCAAAGTCTTAAGAAACTAGTGTGCTTATCGTTGTTAATTTTGAAAAATGAGCTGTAACTTATCCTTTTTGTTAAGCTAACGTTCCATAATTAGAGGTGGTTTCATATTAAACGCCTTCACTCTGTCATATAACTGTGTAATGATCTTGTTGTTACCTTGTAGAAAAAGATTTAAAGCATCCAGATAATTCCATTAAGAAGGTAAGTTCACAAATCCATTTTTTCATTTTCCACTTATGATACAGACTTTTCTTCTTTCTCCGTGAACGATGTTTCCTCCCTCAGTTCAAAGAACCTATCCAATAATTTGCCACGACTTAGTCACCGTACTTTACCATAATATGACAGATCGCATTCATCAAGAAAGAATGAGACTTTTCGATATAATTGTGTTGGTGATTTTTCCAAATGGGCTACTTCTATAACACAATTTTGATTTGTTTTGCACATGAATTCTGTTGGTGTATAATGCAGTGAATATAAGTAACTTCATGGGATACATTAACGCTTTTCACTTCGTCCCTTAGATTCCTTATTACACCCGTTTTACTTCCAACTATGTAAGGAGCACCATTGCTTGTCAAGGATATAAGTTTATTCCAAGGAAGTCCAAAATAATTTCTACAGCCTCTACATGAAAATATCGGAACCAGTGGTAGTATCCTTTATGAGAACAATATATAAGAGCTCTCCTTAATCAGAAGGTTTTCAGTAACGCCTCTTATAAAAATCACCAGTTGGGGATTATCGCTTACATAAGTATTTTCATCTACTGCCAAAGAACAACAAATGACAGACAATGACAAATAATTACTAGTTGCACCTGAACGTCCTCAACTAGACCTCGGATGGGATGCATCACGGTGGAAGGAGACAAACTGATAGATTCAAACTCCTACACTTGAGAAAAGTTCTTCAGTTGTAATTAAACATTCTTCAAATTTTCAATCTTTAAAAGGTTTATAATATCGTACTATTATAAGTGAAATTTTATAACTGAGTCGCACAGCCGATTTACTAACATTGTGATTTTAAATAACTTCTAGCTCAGTTTCCTTCAATTGTTGAATTAATGCTACACGCTCTTCTCCTCGTATCTGCCATATTCGTTACTGTGAGTTGTATAATGCATCTGTAAATTGTATTGCTTCAGTGTGGCCTACGTTTTGAAGTGTTTTCTGCTCCTCACATCTCTTGTTTGAATGGATGGCAAGAACCGCCTCTGTAATCACTACAACGCAATGTTACAAACCGGTTCTCTGCCCGGTACAGTAAGCACGCATGAGCCAAGCACTGCCCGTGCCCGTTCATACGTTAGTTGATGATCACTGATCTACAGTAATAATTTAATTTCCAAACAAGAGAAATCATTTCATAAATCTCATGAAAATGTATTTCAATACGTATAATGAAAATAATGAAGGTGAAGAACATTTATTGAAATGATGAAATGTGTTTCCATATTCTGTTCAATTTCTCGTAATTTTCTCTTTTTCAGATAATTATGTTACATAAGTTCACGATATACATTTATTAAACAAAGTTGACTACTGCCTGGATAAGTGTTTTTGCAACTTGGTGCCTAATAAATTAACCTGGAATTAACTGTGATATTTTGTCTTCTCTTGGTTGACTGGTTCAAACGTGATTTCAAGTCTTCGCTTACTGAAACTGGAATGAGTTTAAAATCATCGCTTACTACAGCTGGAATGAGTCTAAGTCCAATTTGTTTTATTCATAAAATTATTACAATTTAGTTTAAGAATTCGCTTTACTATTTATATTAAATTTATAACTAGGTAACTGATAAGCACAGGAACGCCATTTCGTACTGTTTTAGCAATAACACCTTTAGCAAGACTTCTGGCTTCTGTTGCATTCAAACAATTATAAAATACGATAATTTGGTCCAGGGAGCATCCGTTTTTGGTGCAAAAATAATTCGTTTGGCGTGTTTCTTAATTGAAATTACGAAATAGCGTTCCTGTGCTTAACATTTAATTATAATTATTTAGTTTGAGATTATTTTCTGAAATGTCTTGCTGCTACATTACATTATATTCCATATTTTAATTGTGTGTTGCTGTAAAACAGTGCGTTCCCAATGCACAATTAATTTATGGATTTCAAATTTAGATATTTTCAAATGAATTAGCATTTAAATTGAATAATATATCTCGCTATTATTTTCAATCTCAGTTAACATTTTATAACCTACTACATATTACTGTAAGTTATTGTAATTTATTTAAAACATTTTATCTTGTAATAGCAAATGCACTGGGATATACTAAAAGAGCTGTATATCCGCTCGCGGAATCTGCTGGTATGCTTTCCAATGAGTGTTCCGTTGGCATGCGGGCGACTTATAAATAGGGGACTTTGTATATTATACACTTTTATAATATTTGGCAATTAATTTTCCATGCTATGTACGTTTTCATCGTATATGTTGTTGTAGAAGTAAGGAGGGAAAAAGAAAAACGGAGACTGAGAAGAAAAGGGAATAAAATAAGGAGATTAAGGAAGAAAGAAGGAGAAATTACATCGGAAAGGAAAGGAACAATGATTAATGAAGAATAAAATTAAGAAATAATGAGGTAAAGAGAGTAAGACGGTAAATATCTATCAAAAAAGGGAAAGAAAGAACAATTTAAAAGAATTAACTAAGAAATAAAGAACCTAAGAAAGAAGGAGGGCAATTATTTAAAAGAATGAAACAAACAAAACAAAGAATTAACTTAGGAACATAATTAAGGTGACCACTTTCTCGTGTTAATATTGAACTAAGTTTATTAATACCCATAGTTCACAATTTTCAGCTGAGTAGGCGCCATTTTCAAACTAGTGAGGTCCTTGCGTCTTCCGGTATCTTCATTTGGTTTGCTGGGGGTGCGTTTGTTATTGTGTAGTGTAGAGTCAAGTAGTGTGTGTGTTCTGAAATTCAGTTGCGTATTGAGAATTTGATGTGGGTGTGTTTTTGTGTGTCTGTATATGTCATATTGTTATAATGTGTTTAGTTTGTAGTTTTTCGGTTGGATATGTACAATCTCCACGTCTGTGTCTATATTGCTGTAGCTGTGGTTGGCGTTTGTGATGAGTTGTGTTATATGGTTATGGCTGCGATGTTCTTTGTAACGTGTTTGAAATGATCTGCCTGTCTGTCCGATGTAGGGTAAAAATATGCCTAATTCCGTGATACCCCTAATCCCGTGAAAAAATTGCAATTGACTGCCGTGGAGTTGTGGTCTCTGACTTCTAAGTTCTTGAATTCCTAACAGATATTAGGATAGGTTTTCTTTTCAATTTTATTGATCACCCGCCTTTTGAATAGAAGCAGTCGACTGCAAAAGCTTTTGTTGAGTGAAAAGTGGTTGACCAGTAAGTTTTTCATTCTCTTGTGACCGCTCCTGAAGAAACATTTTATATTTGGGGTAAGAATTAATACAGCATTATGAAAATGATATATTACTGTAGATTATAGTCAGCTGAATCGATGTGTATGATTATTGAAATATTATGAGACAGTAACAATGCTACAGGAGCTTTCATATTTTCGCATTTATTTTCATATTTCTCCTTCCTGGCTCACTCGACCAGTGATGTCAACCTTAAATTGTGAAATTTAATGTCTATGAAAGAAAGTAATTCGTAGAAATAATAATAGAAATAAGTTATAGGAAACAGCAATTGAGGGGTTTGAGGGAAAAACCAGGCAGCTCCAATTTTTTTCATTTTTGAGCTATTTATGCAGAGAGGAAGAAAAAAATACGCTCTATCGTTTGGACGAAGAACCAGGTAGTTCCAAGAATTACATTCACAGTTATAATGCATTTTAGACCTGCCTCTTTCTGTACATGCTTAATGTTTGCCGGTAAAACCAGGCAGCTCCAGAAACCACCTTGTTGTTTCACCAAAATCTTACATTATTGTCAATAGGAAGCAGCGCTATTATCACAAATTAAAAGACAAATAAGAAGGTTAATATTAATCCATTGTTGTCAGTATTATATTCGTATCACATTAGTAGTCAACATGGAGACTGGTGAGAGTGAGTTTTCTGCTTTTGAGAGTGAATAGAGGCCTAATCCAAATGAAAGTGTGTCTAGTGATGAAACATCCAGTATACTTAGATTCATTGAAAAAGAAAATAGACCGTAATCCAAAACGGTGGCTCTCAAATACAAGAAAGGAACTAGAAATGAGGTAAATCATACGTGAACAAGAAAGGCAAGAATTTTCCTGTCCGTGTTTCTGAATCCGACTGTAAATGCAAGCGCCAGTGTTACTAGAAACTTGGTATTCAAATGCAAAAGGACATACTGAAATCATTTAATGACATGAAGAATAAAGAAACGCAAGATGAATATTTGGGTGGCCTGATAACTGTTCGTGATGTCCAACGACGCCGTGTTAAAAGTGGAGGTGGCATTCCTCGTGCGCACACATATTTATGTAAGGTAAGCGAAATAATTAAATGCAAACAGGTTAAATTATACAATATAATTCAAAACACTAATTGAAAAGTAAAAATTAATGTCTAAATGGAATGATAATAAATCATACTGAAGTATTATTATCATTATCATCATTATTATTATTATCATTATCATTATCATTATCATTATCATTATCATTATTATTATTATTATTATTATTATTATTATTATTATTATTATTATTATTATTATTATTATTATTATTATTATTAATTTTAGTTTCGTCTGGGTTAATATGAAATGATAGTGTGTAAAACTGTCTTTGCTGGAGGTAAAGTATAAAGTGAGCTATGACTCCTACTAGCCCTATAGATTCTTCACTGCAAACTTTAATAATGTAGCCTATCCTTTGGTAAGCCACGTAGTGACACTTGCCAAAAATATTATATCTTAGAGAAGAAGATGTTATAATCTAAAACTGAAGAAGAAAAAAGAGCCCTTATAATTCTGAAAGATTTACATCTTAGGAAAGCTGACCTCTTCTATTTACAGTTCAAAGAGAAGTCATCTTTGTCTAAGGCAGATGAAACTGTAGAAACTATCTACTTTGATTTTCAGCAGAATATGGATTTTCCTACCATACTATCAGGGAATGTTTTCTACAGCAGACGGCTATGGCTTTACAGCTTTTGTATACATGTAAGCAGCACTCATAAAAGTTGCTTCTACATGTATGATGAAATTGCGGGTAAAAGAGTCCCAATGAGGACATTAGTTTTCTTGATCAGTTCTTTGCTACAGTTTGAAAGAAATGTGTGAAGCATCTTTTCATGTTTTCAGACAACTGTGCAGCACAAAATAAAAACCATAATATTGTGAAATATTTATTCACATTGGTGCAGCAAAGCAGATTTCAGACCATCACACACATGTTTCCAGAGCTGAGTCACAGTTTTCTCCTCTGTGATCGCTCATTTGGACTTGTTGAATCACAGAAGAGGAAACATATGTTTCGCAGGAATGGTATAAAGTCGTCAAAGACAGCTCCAAAAAGTTTGAAGTCATTCTAGTAAGTCAATATGTGCTGAAGAATTTCAGTGAGCGTTACCAAAGCCGCTACAAGGAACTACTAAAGAACACTAGAAATGTCAAGTTCATGACTTCTACTTACAAACTATTTCAGTATAACATGCTATATAAGGAGGTTGTTCGGTGTAGTGAATCATTGAATGCATCTTTATTTTTTGACTTTCCTATTATGTACAAATATGGCCCTTCTTCCCTCATATACCAAAAATATATTTAGAACATCTCTAGATAAAAGGAGCCAAGTTAAAGATGCTATGAAGTTTGCATGTCAGTATGTGCCACCAGCTGATATGCCATTTTATGAAAGTTTACTGTGCGACTCAAATACACGTCAAACTGGAACTTCTGACTCTGAAGATTAATGATAGCTGAGAACGAAAATATATTCACATTTTCATATATTTGACTCTCAAACAACACCTACGTATGCTATCAACTTTTAAAAATTAAAGTTACTTAAAAGTAATGTTTAAAAATTCAATAAAAATTGAAAGTATCTGTATTTGGTGGAATAACAAGGTGGCTCCAACAAATTCAAAATTTCTGTAATCCTAAAAAATAATTTTAAAATCATCTGTTTCTTAAACAATCATTTACTTATGCCAATTACCATGTTATGTGTTAGTTTGAACATTAGAGGAAGCATTATTAATTTTTAAAGAGTATTTTTAAAGAGTTTTTTTTACTTAATTGAGGACTTCACCCGAATAACGGCGTATACCGTTATAAGCCCGTTTTCCGACGATCAAGTGATTAGATAGTTGAATGCGTAAAGTACACTGTAATAAATGTTTGTAAGTCTAGCTTCAATACGTAATACGGGATACAATGTTACGTGTTTACGTTGAACGAGTGAACGCACCTACTACAGCGGCAGTCACATGCTGTTGCAAGCCGTACTATAGCAGGCTAATATTCGATGTTTATGCCTCCTTAAGGCTGTCAGATGCAGCAGTGAATCATGATCGAAAATATGGGAAAAAAGACGGTTGTGAGCAAAACTAAATGGAAAACCGAAGAAAAGAAAGTTAACAGAAACAGTGGCAAATCATAAACAACTTGTACAGGCATGGAAATGGAAGAGAAGTCATTTACATCTGTAAAAAGTTGATGTATGAAAATGTGTACACATGAAATTTCAAAGGACGATCAACTCAATATGGAAATTAGAACATGGATTCGAAATTAGAACAATATCATTTTATTACTTCTTGCCTTGAAAGAGTGAATCTAAAAATAAGAAGCTTCAATCTTTCAAGACTAGGGATAATGTTTGAAAAGATAGTGTTTTCTGTAATGGAGGTAAAAAAATAATGTTATTAAATCTTTCTATCGAGTCTATAGCAAATTTCAGAGAAACGATTAACAGTTCAGAATAGACTGGTTTCCGGTGACATCCTCAATGAAAAAACGGATACGCATTTAAATCGTCCTCATACAAACATGGTGCAAAAGTATAAACAACTGCAATACAGGACATCAGGGGTATTTTAGCATGAACCTCATAATCTACATCATTTGTTTCCTTCAAGATTTGGAATACGGTAATGGAAGTGTCGCAACTGAAACTGTTTTGAGTCCAACACAAATGAACCCAATATCTTTGAAACCCTCCAAGCCGGAGGATTGAAGAGATATCTTACAGTTTTTAGATGAAGATAGCCCAAGTTGGCTGAGCTCAATTCTGAATGAAGTCGGGACATTATCACACAATGGTGAAGATGACTCTAGCAACGATAGTGATAATGTATAAAGAAGAAAAAGATATAAAGACAAGAAAACCATAAACTAAAAATGTAATGTTATTTTGTAGGCCTATTTGTGTAATTATTCAATATTTTTATTTAGTATATTATGGTAATCGTATATTTTATTTTGTTGAATTTATTTTATTTTACTTTTTAAAACAAAATTACTAATAAAGTACGAGATGTTCCCATAAATAATTAATTTTCATGCAGAGTTAGACACCTAGAACATCAGAATAATTAAAAACAGTACTAAAACATATTGTCGCCGGAAAAAGGGAGTATACAAAGTTCCAGATTATATTTACTAATAGCAGAACATACTATTTGCTGTTATGTTTCAATAATTTTATTTTAAATATCCTCGAAACTATTTAACAGTAATGAAAAATTTTTCGACGCAACTATGATGAACCTGACAGCTTATAAACATTGAAATTAGTTTATATCAGAACTACATTTTGCTGTATACGCCCTTATTCGGGCGATATCCTCAATTACTGCTGTTGTTAGGAATATAAATAATGAAAAATAATTGTGTTATAATTCAATTTATTAAAATTTAATTTTGTATTCAATTTAACTTTGAGTTAATTTTGTTTATAATATATTAATATGTAATTTGTATTCCTGTAGTTACACAAGTATTTTCTATGAAATTTGTCACTTAGGTCCTTTTTGTATGTTGTACTTTCTTGCTTAATCCATATTAAAACAATATACCATGACTTTAAAGTGTTTTTTCAAATACACTTTTATTTTCTGAGCAGTTAATTAGGATTATTTTATATCACGGAATTAGGATATCACTCACTGAATTAGAAAACCACTATCACTGAATTTCGATCCCTGTCACGGATTTAGGAGCCATTGTTTAACAATGAAGAATCGTATATTATATACGAAACTTGTGAATGTTGTAAAAACTGTAGCTAAAGGTCCAAACAGGTCATTTAAGTGTTATTTGAAAATTTTTATTACAATTTTGGCATAAATATAGACTTTATTAAATATGTCACGGAATTAGGCAACCTTACCCTAAAAGCTATTGCAGACATTATATGTGAGTTTGTATACACTTATTAGGTTGTATTTGTTTGTGTTGTTTGTGTGTTGAGATGCTTTTGTAGAGTATTTTGTGTGTGCAATGTTGTAGTATAATTTCCTGAATGAAGATACGTTTTTTTTTCTCGTATGTTGGTGTGATGTATTTTTTGTGTTCTTGTGTTTGTGTTGTGTTTCTAAATTTCTTGTAATTATGTTTTGTATTTTTTATTATGTTGTCTATTATGTTGGAGTTGTATCCATTTTCTTGTGCTATGTATTTGACGGTACTTATTTTTTCTTTATATTCCTGCTGGCTCATTGGTATGTTGAGTAGTCTGTATACCAGTGGTGGGCAAAATGAACACAATCCACAAGACAGGATTTAAATGGCAACTACATACTGTGGGAGGGGTTGAACTCTACAGTGCAGTGACGGATTTACAGACAGTTGCGCCACTACACTCCTACCTACCATATGCAATTAGAATAGTCCATTCACGTGATATTTAATTGATCATTTTTCAAAGCAATTTCTTGGAAATTGGGATTTCTATCTGTGCATGCTATTTTCAGTTTCACAAGGAGATGAGCATCGCTTAAACGGGATCTGTGGCTGGACTTTATAAATTTCATTTTAGAAAATAGCTATTCGCACTGGTGGGTTGATGAATACATACCGTCATTTCCCATAACTATGGTCCTGGAACACAACTATGGTTCACGATACAACAATTCAAAGATCATTGTAGAAGTAACACAGCTGCAGTGACTTGAATTCAAACTACAGTACAGCAAGAATATAGATAAACGAGGTACTACGTTATGTAGTATAAAATTTGAATAGTTGTATTGTGGACAATAGTTATGTTCCAGAACCATAGTTATGGGAAATGACGGTACTCATTATTTTTTAAGCAAACTGCCTAAGCAGTGGATATGTAGTACTGGACATCTTTTAAAAATTTTAGCCCCCAGTAGACCTTCACATTCTGCTTTCAGGAAGCCATCATTTAGCAAATCCAGTACCTCTAACTGCAATTCTGGGATAACATTTTCAATTTAAACATGAAAAGGATTGGCAAAAATAATGAAATCTTTCTCCATCCTTTGAAAATCATTGAATCTGTGTTCTTTGAACTCGTATGACAGGTGATCTATTTTAAGAATGTACATATTAAAGTCGCGTCCTGAATATTTGTAACTAATCCTAAACAGAGAAATGAAAGAACCGCCTTTCTTGTAAGTGTGATATCCTCTCGATTCATATGATTCTGCGAAAGACATTGTAGCACTAATGAAACTCTGAAGTACAGCAATCCAGTATAATCCGCCACGTACACGCGCAGTATTTTCATGGAGTGGGGGAAGGGGAAGGTAGGGGATAAGTTTGATACTTCGCTGAGGTCTGACGTCACTGCGGCAATGTCGCAGGAATGTCCACCATTGCTGTATACCATGGCTGGAAATGCTACATATTTGTATTTTATTGGGTGATTAGATGTGTTGTGTGTGCTATTGTGGGTTTATTTATCAATAATTGCGGAGTGAGCTAAACAGTGGCAATGGGATGCGGCGACCAGCGATCTTGGTGCGGTCAGTGGAGAGCGACTGATGATCGCGAGGCGTTCAGTGAAGAACGGTCGAGGCGAACGATCATCTATGGTGGAGTTGATCGTGCAGTTGTTATGGTGGGCTGCGACCAGGAACCGCTGGGAGATCAGTGCCGACCGAATGATGAACGCGAGGTGTTCCGTGGAGAACATTCGGGGACTGTGGAATGGCCGAAGCGAGTTAACACCTATGGTGGAGCAGGTCGTACAGCTATTATGATGAGCTTTAACCAAACATCCCAGAGTGGCTTGCGGAGAGTGACTGGGATTGGCGGGGCGATCTACGATTGTGACATGTGTTGTAAGCTATTGTGGTTGCCTGCGACCAGGTACCGCGAAGAGGTCGTTGCAGAGCAATTGATGATCGCTACAAGCACCGTAGAGCGGCCGGGGCGAACGTTCTATCGTCGTGGAGTGGTCTGTACATGGATTATGTGCTTTCTGGTGGCTGAACGCAGAACGATTTGCCACTGGATAGTTTGTTGGGATTTCCGAGAGCCCATGGTAAATTTGTCTTATGTGTGTTATCATTGGCATACAGAGCCCTAGCACCTCCGAGTTGTATGATTGTGTTGTTTTGTGTGTTATGGTTGAGTTTCTTTGGTTTGGTTCGTATGTGTGCTTGAGAATGGACGTATGATATATAGATATTTATTTAATGTTATGCTCGACCATGCCGGAATGTAGTAATTATACACCTGGAAGCAGTCCTTTAATGCATGTCATTAAAGTACACCTGTTTCTTAAAGTTCGATTATTCTCGGATATGCAATCGAAAGACGAGAGAAACGGCACGGAGGCTGGAAATCCAATACTGTCGCAGAAGGTTATGTACTGTTACAATAATAATTAGCGTTAATTGTAAATAATATTCGAATAAATTCAATTTGTCATCTCGTTTTTCAATTCTAAATCAATTTCCAGGTTATACATTCTCTGCATTACATCAAGGTCAATGACATTATTGTTCCTCGGACAAAATCAATACTTTCGCGTTTGCGCATATCTTACAATTCACGAGCTATGAACAAGGTCACTTCCGATCTTCTGTCAGATACAAATAAAATGAATACTTCTGAATAATTTCAAGTCAGAAATATGGTCGAGCATAAAAAGTCATATGAAACTTGCCTATAATGGTAATTAAGACGCTCGTATGAAAATTATGAAACTCGCTTGCGCTCGTTTCATAAACAAACATACTTGCGTCTTAATTACTATCATTATAGGCTCGTTGCATAATGTACTATTATATTTCATTTTATTGTATTGTGATTAACCTTCCTGCTACCAAATGGGATTACTCCACTTATGATTTTTTAATATTATAATTTTATTTTTCTTCATATTCCTTTTTGAAATTCTATGTATTTGTCCGTTATGTGTCAACTAACAATTTGAATTAACGATAACATAAATAATTACTCTAATTTCAGATGTGATTCATATTATTTATGTAGGGTGATCTTGTTACCCCTCCCCCCTTAGGTAGCCTGTCATGACAGTTCTAGGATATAAAATTCAATCTGTATCTTAATTTTCTTCATGTATGTGTTTTTCTGCCTTCAAATTATTTTATTTTGTGTTATTTATAACAATTTTTAGTTTGTTATTTATATTATCATGATGTTATGTTTCCAATTATTTATTTTATATTTCTGCGTGTTAACGTTTTTCTGAAAGTGATTTTGTTAAATATAATTATTAGATTGGCCTTTCTCGAGATGCTCATTGCGGCATAGGTGGCGTTCGAATACAGTATTTGAATTTTAACAAATAACTAAAATCAGATTTATTAGTTTTCATACTTGGTTATTTAACGATGCTGTACCAACTACTAGATTATTTAACATCGATGGGATTGGTGATAGCGAAATGGTATTTAGAGAGATGAGGCAGAGGATTCGCCATAGATTGCCTGGCATTTGTTTTATGGTTAGAAAAAACCTAGGAAAAAACCGAAACAGATAATAATCCCAAACGGGAATCTAACCCACACCCGACCGCAACTCTGGTTCGACAGAAAGCGCCTTAACCGACTGAGCTAAACGGATGGCGATTTGTTATTTTCATATTTTTATTTACTTTTGTAAATTAATTTTTATTTCATTACAAACAAATGTTTTTCAGTTGCTCTTGCTTGTATATATGATATTCTAATATATAATTTTCAATAAAAGCTAACTGAAATAATATCCAAATTATGTTATAGCCCAAGTGTAATAGACCTTCAGCTCACCCTACCCTTCTGTAGGAGGCCGTTGCCCTTATGAAATATCAGGCTTTTCGTATTTCGTACCTACTGTGACTTTCAGTGCTTGTAAATGTATATTCAATCATATCAAAATTGTGTAATATTAAGGAGATTGTCTTGAAATGAAAGAGAGGCAAATTTAAATTTACTGTATATGTTACCTTACAATGTCACCAGTAACTAAACTTCATTAATTTTGGTATACATTTTTAACAAAATGGACCAGGGCTATTGGACCACTCTGTGTTTTTAAAAGTAGGATAATTATTTTATATTTCTACATTCTTTTAGTCTATAATTAATAATATATAAATTATATGTATTCCAAATTTTTAACGAAGATTGATGTATGATTTTGATTTGGGGTAATTATATTACCCCCTTTGGTAGTAGTAAGTTGTGATAAACCTTGGTAGCAGGAGGATTAAAGCGACGGCGACGTTTAGATTTAACATTTGTCAGTGTATTGTTGTTACGTCGAACTAAGGAAGAGACTAATGAAGTGCTTTGTGTGGAATGTGGCATTGTATGAGGCAGAAACATGGACATTACGATGAAGTGAAGAGAAACGAATAGAAGCATTTGAAATGTGGATATGGAGAAGAATGGAGCGTGTGAAGTGAACAGACAGAATATGAAATGAAGTTGTGTTGGAAAGAGTGGATGAAGAAAGAATGACGTTGAAGCTGATACGAAAGAGCAAAAGGAATTGGTTGGATCACTAGCTGAGGAGAAACTGCCTACTGAAGGATACACCGGAAGGAATAGTGAACGGGAGAAGAATTCGGGGCAGAAAGAAATATCCGATGATAGACGTCATTAAGATATGTGGATCATATGCAGAGGCTAAGAGGAAGGTAGAAAATAGGAAAGATTGGAGAATGCTGGGTTTGCAGTGAAAGTCCTACCCAAGGGCAAAACACTTAGGGCCTATGTATGTATGTATGTATGTATGTATGTATGTATGTATGTATGTATGTATGTATGTATGTATGTGTGTATTGTTACGTCATCATCCCTAATCTAACAAGGGATCCCGCAGTTACCGGAAGAAGACTATCCACGGTAGCAGCGCAAAGGGCCTGTCACATTTTTAAAGTATGTTTCTAATTTATTGTGCATATCTTGTTTGTGTATGATTATTGGGTAGTTTCCTAATTTATGTTCGTCTTGTTTTGTTTTTAAGGTGCATATTGTTTTGTGTTCCTGTTTGTTTATTGTGGGTCTGTTAATTTTGTTTATGTTTCTTATCATGTCTTATCTTATGTATTCATGATGTTGATTTCGTGTATTTTGTATTGCTGTATCTATGTTTATGATTGTTTGTGTTCGTTGACTTGTCCCTGTGTTGTTTTGGTGTATGTTGTGTTTCAATCCTTTTTCAAGTAGTCTGGTTTCATTATATATATATATATATATATATATATATATATATATATATAACCCAAGAGCTGGAGCTTAATCTGAGACGATTCTGTCCGACGCCGGGGTGGTATCCGGTGTGGCTTAGTGGATAAAGCATCAGCACGTAGAGCTGAAAACTCGGGTTCAAATCCCGGCGCCGGAGAGAATTTTTCTCCATTCCATTACTCTTGCATCATATGGTTTCATTATGGTTGAGTGTCATGTTGGTGGTGTTGAATATTATGTGAAAGTGATCACTACAAATTATATTCCTAAGTGGTACAGTGTTAAAAGTTGTGTAATCAAGATGTAGGCCTACCTATAAAGAATTAACGACAGAAAGAATTGAATGAAAACGAATATAAGAGAAAGATTAAACAGAAAATAATATTATGAATGTGACATCAATTTCTTGCCTGGTGTAGTAGAATAAAGGCAAGAAGTTCGAGTACAGCTGCAAAAGAAATGTTAATGCAAATTATACTCTCAATATTCAACTTACTTACATTATCCAAATAAATGAAAAACAGAATTATAGAAGAAAGAAACATATGAAGAAGTAAAGAAGAAAGACATAAACAGAAATAAATAGAGATTAATAAAACTGATATACAGAAATACAGACCTAAAGGAACTCGGCAAGATAATAATGAAATGTACAAAAAGGAAAAAAGATTATTCCAAAAGAAAAGAACAAACTCACATAACTGAATGTTAAAATATTGCCTCATTCTGCTAATGAGAAATGAACTTAGAGGAAGTAAAGAAAAAATGAAACAGATAAAAAGAATTGTCATTAAGTATGTGACAAAGTTTAACTATAATAATTATTATGTAGACTATTGAACTTCATTAACATCTTCAAGGACAAGCAAATGTACATTGCGCATTGGAATGATAATATAAATATATGAATGACATTGTTTCATGTGAAATAGTCTAACACGGTTAACTGAAAATTATAAATGAGTAAATAACAATGAAGAGCCCTTGTCCACATGGTAGGGAGGTTGGGATGGGCAGGGCGGAACTCGACATGCAGCCACCTCCTCGTGGTGAGTTCTGGGTTGTTTCAGTTCGTAATGAATGAAACAAGCAAAGAGCTGCATTTTTATATGAATATATTAATTTTAATTATTTATAATGATCAAATAAGTTTTTACTAGAGGAATTCGGTTTTAAATGTTTCATATAGCATTGTATGAAGAAATAAGTGGTACTAAGTTCACACATACTTTCTCATCAGGTGTTTTTGCTCATTTACAGAAATTCAGTTGTTTGCAAAATCGTAAATGAAGCTACTGTTTATGAATTATTTTGTTGGACTAGTATTCGAACGAAAGACATAAATTACATCATTTAGTAAACATCCTAAATAATAGGATGTACTTTTGTTTCGGGAAGTAGACCTATTAATAATTCCATAAATAACAACTTTATTTCATTATTGCATTATATGGATTCAGTTGGCACAAGTATGTAATATCAAAGGTGTCGTGATAGACGGATAGTTAGCGATGGACCAGTTCCTTGGCCTCTGGGCTCTCCGGACCTAAACCCACTAGACTTTTATGCGTGGGGTCATTTAAAAGAGCTTATGTATGGAACCTAGGTGCAAGATGAAGAGAGTCTTCGAGTCCGTATGTTTGAAGACAGACAATACAACATTCTCCAAGGATACATTAGCGCACGCGGGATTCAATGCGACGGCGGGTTGAAGTATGTATCCATGCTAACAGATGCCTTTTTTGCGCGCTTCCTGTAAGACAGATTTCCATATGGTATGCTATTTTTATTTTATAATGTAGCACACCATACAATGCAAGCAGACGTGTAGAAAATGGAGTGTAACAAAGAAATAAGACGTTTCCGGACAAATGATCATAGAATATTTTTAATCCTCTATAATATTAGGAATATGCTCTCAAAGTTTTCACATACATCTTAATTACATCCTGTTTAACGTCCAATTTCTCTTATCCAATTTTGTGCAATTAAAAAATTATTTTATGGTTTTCAAATTGGAACATTTCCATATTTATTAGGTATTTCTGCATACTAACATCGTTTATTTTAAAACATATTTTGCATATCACAAGATAATTCCTGTAATGAAACGCAGTAGGCTACATCTCAAGTTTTGGCACCAAACTTACAGGAATACAGGTTCTTATAAGTTTTTTCAAGCAAAATTGATTTCATTACAGCAGTTACTGATATATTTAAAAATATTAAGAAAATTTAATTAGTTTTTACACCTTGGGGAAAAAATGAAATTATAAAACAAATTGTAATTGTAATCTTGTAATATTTTTACTTGTTTCACACCTTAAAGCTTCATTGCTAATGTAAGATCTATGGAATACAATTAATGAACTGAAAAATGAAATGAAGTACATACGAAATCGTGAATAATTCAAAATTTTCGAGCGGTCTCTTGACATTTATATACAAAACTATATTAAAAAGCACAGTTTGTATGTCTATTTTGTTTGTAATCCGAAGTGAAATCCAACGAAATTCAATTACGAAATTACGAAAATCAGCTCGCAATATTGCTCGAACAGACTGTCGCGCTGTCTTCAAATGAAGAAGAAGGACCAAAACAAGCCGAGAAACCATTGCCTATAATCGTCCACGCCATGGACTATATCCATGAATTAAGGTGCTATGTTGAAGGACTACGAAGTGTGAGTGAAACAATTTTCCAATAGCTCAACAAACTCGAACAATTTTGCACGAATCGAACATTAAATGCTAAAAGGAAACCAAGTCGCTTTGTGATCGGAGTGTGCTAGCTGCGTTCCGATGGTAATGATAAGAAGAAAGTATTCATAAGTGTAGCCAATCTGACACCTTAAATAGATATTATGAATAAACTGTTTTCTTTTTTTGTCCACCGATGTGGCTGAGGCTGAGAGGTTAGCGAGTCTAACTCCGAACTCAGCGGGCACGGGTTCGATTCACAATCGGGATGAGTTGCCTGGGTGAGGTTTTTTCGGGGTTTTTCCCTCACTCCTATGGATGAATATCACGTAACTTTATCAGGCGATTGGAACCCCACTCATCTTCGCCACTTCCTTTCCTCCCTTATCATCTTTTCATTCATCATCCAATTACTTCTTCTGGTTTTCAGATCAATCTACAGGCGGCCCCCCGAAGCTGATGGCTCTCTCGACCGACTTCCATGGATTGTATTCAAGTGATGGGGCAGACCTCGGGGGAGGACTTAAGGGAGCCTTGGGGGGGGGTTGTCGAAGAAGGGGTGGTATATGGACTCTGTTGGCTGTAGGGACCTGTCGTTAAGGGGATCGGTGCGCGTAGGGGATCGGTGGGCACGCAACTCATTCCATATACGGGGTGTACAATAGACCTCCAGTCATAGTGGGTGGGATGTTCCCTCCCTCCTAACAAAGAAAAAGAAACTCATTATCTACAGAATTTGTCAATTTTATAATAGGCCTATTGATTAATTGAATCAGTCATTTAAGAAAGGGCTCAATGGCATGTTTTTTAAGAAAATGGTTTCTTCACATATATTGGTGGATAATGGGTAGATACATGATTCTGTATTAAAAGAACTCATTTCCGCTCAATAAGATTATTTCTATAACTGTCTGAATATAGCATTCATTTTAGAAGTGGCTCAACTCCTGGAATTGAGGCCTTTATAAAGTGAATTTGCCTTCACACCTATAGCAGAGTCGCCGTAGTTTCCGGCATGGCTCCGCCTACCGCACTGTCATTACAGGCTGGCACCATGTTTACTGTTTATTGTTAGTAAAATAACATGGACAAAAATACAATCTTAGTTCTTCCCTGAAGGAGTAAAAAACTCGTGCTCATTGAGATATCTAAACACAAAGATAAACACAAAGATAATTATTTGACACAAACTGTGTGAAGAAAAAAAATTAGAGGAATAAGTTAAATTTAAAAATACAATTTCAATTTTAACAATATAAGTCAAACAAATACATATACATATTAAATCAATATATATTCTTTAAAAATTAAATTTCTAATGCTACTTTTTAAATTTCTGATACTAGAATTTTCCAAATTTGGGTATTTATCAATTATTTTATTGTATAACATTGGACCAAAGTAGGTACCATGGCTAAGAGCTATGCTTGTGAAACACTTTGGTTCCCCTAGTTGCATAAAATCGGATCTTTTAGTTCCATATTTATGATGTTACAATTTGAATGTATGAAGATTAATAAGGCAATATAATAAATCTGTTTAATTTTCAAAACATTAAAATCATTGAACAAAAGCTCAGATGAGTAATCAATTGATTTATTAAGGCATATTTTAACTATTTTTTCTGAATAAGTATTACTGGAGTGAGATTAGAAATACAAGCAATGTCTCCACCCTAAAATTTTATACTGGAGAATGGATTGAAATAAAGCTAAATAAATGAGACGTAAAATATTAATTGGTAAATATGACCGAAGTGTAACAAAGATATAAATTGCTTTACGTAATCTATTCCATAAATATGTAATATGTTTGTTCCATCGTAAGTGTTGGTCGATTGTAACGCCTAAATACTTAACTTCTGAGGATTCGGTTAATATGGGACATGTGCTTACATGGTTGCCGAATTTGCGCGGAAGCCGTCGCTTCTTTTGATTAGAACGCGAAAGTTGCTTATAACAGTAAATGTGACAATGCTGCAACTCTCTCCAACAACATAACGTCGCTAATAGCGAATCTAACGCAAGCATCAAGTCAGCTGACTCGCATCGCTTACTGATTGGGTGCCAGAAACTAAGGCGACTCTAATATCGTGACAAACGTAAGAATAATCTGGTAACAGTTGATTACCAGTTACCAGTTCCAGCTGTTTTAAAGAAACATGGTGTCTTTGGAGAGAATGCAGTTATTTGTAATGAGAAGAAAAAAAAGAAAGGTATATGTAATAAGGAAAATTATAAAAGTGAAATATGTAGAAATCATTGCAAATGCTTCAGAGGAAGGGAGATTTATAGTAAAATTGGTATCAACTGATGATATTAAGGAGGTTAGTAAATGGTGACAGAAATACTACAAGAGAACCTGCTTGTCAGTAGAAACAAAATCGACAGAAACACCCCGTGATCAGAAAGTGAAACTGCAACCAACAATGTCTGACTCAAAGAACCCAGGGAAAGTATGTGTTTCAGCATTCATCGGAGGTTTGATAGGACACACTTTTGATTTGAAGATATCTGCTACAGAGATTGTGAAACTCCTGGATCAATGTACCTACAGTGAAAAATTTCCCATTAACGTTATGAAGATTGGGGATTTGTCTACGTTAATGTGCTACATACCAGATAACCACTAATGGTTTAACAGGGACACCGTAGCTTGGCCTACTAGCAGCAAAAGTAATGGTGATGCATAAAGGACATTAAATTTATTGTTAATTTTTTCTGTTGTTCTTAACAATGTATTGCAATTGTGACATAATATGTCAATGTTTGTGTTTCTATGATTATGAATATCAGGATGATTTCAGTGAAATGAAAATATTAGTCAAAATAGAATTCATTTTTTCACAATTGTATTCTTAAATAGCGATTTCCACAATTTTGAATCAGTATAACAACTTATCTCAACAAACTTTACTTGTTTTTCATACATGCTAATACTAAAACCATTGATTATTATAGGATAGGTGTGTAACTTTGTATCAAATATTGCCATTTTTTTATATAATGAGTTTTTTCTTTCTCCTGAAAAATTGGAAATTGTGCCATTGAGCCCTTTCTTATATGACTGATTCAATTACAATGTTAGCCATACTTGTTCAGTTGGTCGTAATTATTATGCATTGGCAATCCTGTTACATTTGTATCTAAAAAGCACAGACCGTTGTTGTGAACATTTCATTTATATAGACAAAACATTACGCGAACCTTTGGAAAGTAACATAAAAATAGTATTGTTGATGTAGGTAATGGATATGTGATACCATTCGGATTGTGTAACATGAGATGGGTAGTTCCGATTTCTGCCACCATTGGCTACAATATTAGCTTATAAATTTCAATAATGTCTGAAAAGTATACACTGGATTGAAGGTTTTCCTATGACATTTGTCTATGGAGCAAACTGTCAACGTAACTTGCCTGTGATACAATAAACAGCGGTGAAAATATATTGTTATTACCAGCCATATATCTGGTTAACTGAAAAGGCTGGATCGCAATACAATTTTGGCGTTAGCGACTAGCAAGATATCTGACTGAATTCCAATAGCCTGTAATAATTAAAATGTCTCCAAGAGCATTGAAACAGCAACCGAACACCAGTGTTTCGCGAAATAGTTTGGAAAACATGGTTATTATTATTATTATTATTATTATTATTATTATTATTATTATTATTATTATTATTATTATTATTATTATTTTGCTTTTTTTTTTTTTTTTTTTTTTTTTTCAAAATATAGACCCTATTGGGTGTCGCGGCGATTCATTAAGACTCGAAACACAATTCTCTAAAGGTTTAAGTTACAGGCAGCATTCTGCTTTACCTATTTCAAAGCGGAAGTATTTAAACTGTAGGTTAATTCTAAAGGGAAATTATAAATCCTTCTACTCGTATACATAATAAGAGTCACAGGAACGTTTCTCTTCCTGTCATTTCTGATGTAATGGTCTCATTTGTCACTCTATTCCAGGCCTGGGCGCTATTAAGTCAATTGAGTAATATAGATTTCTCCTTAACTCCACCTTCTCTGGCTAAGACGAATAGACCAATACTTAAGCACTGCTCAGTGACAGTGAAAGATTGCACATTGCTTTTCGAACTTTCGCTCTCGTTGGACGCCTGAAATTCATCACTGATGCACAGTGCCCACTGTGCGTTTGTTTATAAGGCTGTGAAGCGTAACGAACATGGGAGGGGGATTCAGAGTTCAGTTCCACTTTCCCTTTGTGCCAAGGCTGAGTCTATTCTATGTTATACAGGGACATCGTTTTATTTTTACTAACATTTATAATATTAACCTGGTTATACCTTTGGATCAACGATTAAGAACCGGAAACGCCGTTTGCTACCCCCTTCCACTTATATTAATATCTAGACCTTAAACAACATGAAAGTAAATAATGAATGTTGGATAAGTAATGTTTGTGTGACAATAATAAACATTGGTAAGAAATAGTTATAATAATAGTTATAATAATAATAATAATAATAATAATGAGATAATTTAGATATTTATCTGTGATATATATATATATATATATATATATATATATATATATATATATAATCATTAAACATTGAGAAACCTGAAACAGCTATTATTGTTGACAAGAATTGTTAGAAAAATATTTCGTTAGCCTATTCTTAAATTGGTTTGATGTCTGACAGTCCCTGACATTATTCGGTAAGGAATTCCAAAGTCGAGGAACAGCCACAGTGAAAGAAAATGAATATGAGGATGTTCGGTGGGAGGGAATGGATAATATTGAAGAGTGTTGTGATCGTGTGTCTAGGTTATGATGGGTGGATATATCTTGAAAACGAGATGCAAGATAGAAAGGAGTGGAGAAATGCAATATGTGAAAGAGAAGGGAAAGACAGTGGATTTTCCTACGATCTTCTAGACGGAGCCAGGACAACATTTCGAGGGATAGTGTTACGTGATCAGCCCGGCGAATATTGCAGACGAAACGGACGCACATATTATGAACACATTGTAGTCTCTGCGCCGAAGTAACGCTTAGGTCAGTAAGTAGAATATCACAGTAATTGAAGTGGGGCATCACGAGTGTTTGCACTAACATTTTTTTCATGGAAAAGGGTATAGGTATTGGAGGGAAGAAAAGTAGTTAATCCATTTACGTAAACTAGAATATATCGCGATTTTGACTTTGATAATTTTCGTTATGTTTTTGTTTAATCAAAATACAGTAAAGTATTAACAATGAGTGTTTTTACTCACGAACTGAGCTTTCCATGCGGACGTATTCATTATGCAGTGTATATTATACTGTCTACAACACATTAGCGTACACTATAGAGAATGAAGTTAAATTGAAAAATAATCATAATATGGATGTTTAAACACATTTTTTAAAATGGTGGCCGTTCACTTCTATAGACTACAGGCTTCAGTTCTAATGTGCATATTATCGCACTATAGACTATTGTACGTAATTCCAATTACCAGGTTCGTACTTCAGTTCGTATCAGTAACTCATGTTGAAATATTTCTGTACCTACGCTATAAAAGAGACCTTACGTACTGTAAATTCAATCTTCACTTCTGCCCGATCCGAAAAGGTCAAATTACTCAGACATACTATCTACTGTCTGTCCAAGTGGTTACGTCGCAGCGCGTCGTAGAAAGGAAGGAAATCACGTGACAGTTAATTACAAAACGAGGCCCTTTTATTTAAATTGTTTTAAACAATTGTGTGGGTATAATATTACGTAGACGTCCAATTCCCAACAGAAATTAATGTTCTCAGAAAAGAGTTAAGACAGCCCAGCCACTAGCATTTACAGAGAGGCGAATAAAAGCAGATGGGGAAACCGGGATGCGACGTAGGCAAAACTGCTAGCCATCCGGTATTATTATAGTAAGGTATTTGGTTTCACATCTCACCCTAGTTTATTAAACCTTGTCGGATCGTAAAGAAAACAACTATCACAATGTCCGTATTGTTTTTGTTGTACAATATTACAGTATTGTGAAATTTTAATTTTCCTACTAATTTTTTTTTCTATTGTTCTATAAAATTATGGCACATAGCCTATTAACCTGTTATATTCTATAGGATACATTGTCAATTTAAGGGTTAAAAATCCTGAAGCGTATATTCATTAATTTATTTGCTCGTTTATTTAGTTTATATTCATTCATTTTCGTTAAAGAAATCCGGATGTATGGATTTGCACTCTGTGTTAACTATGACGCTTTAGTTTCCTGCATAATCTTTTAAGGCCATTTTGATCGACTGATGTCAAGATACGGTTGATGAAATAATAAAAGCTCTTTGCTTGAAGTTCTTGAAAGTTTGGAGCAATGTTATCATCCACCTAATTCCAGACATGAATTCCAGGAGACATATAGAGATACCATGGCATCAGTTAGCAGAAAATGAATTAGGCCTGCATAATAACCACTTAATGCAAATTACATGTTTAGAAATTGAATAATCTACGTATAATTTTGTTTTTTAATTAACAATGGCCTTAAAATTATACTTATAAATAAAAGATTTTATTCAAAATTAGCATACCCTTAATTAAGATCTTCTGAGTGGTATGAACAATTGTAATTTATTTTCTTGAATTATAGGCTGATTTCAGAGATTACAAAATGAAGATATTTTAAATTAATTTAATATGGTGAACTTTTTTTTTAGCCAGAACACGAAAAAATGTATGCCTTGAGATAGGAGATTTTGTCTTATTTATACGTTTTATAGTTTCATAATTAAAATACATGTAAATAACTTCACCCTCAGTGCATAGTGTATGAACTCAAAATTGCTAGTTTAAAGAAAATGACTTCTAAGTTTCATATGACGAAATTAAATACATTTCAGGCTACATCCTACCTCCTAATCATGATACATGAAAGGTACTAGGTAACTTGAAATGTTTTAAAATTATATTATTTGAAACTTAAAATTCACTGTATCTAAAGTAGCAATTTTGAGCTGCTACATTAATGCATTAAAGGTGCGAAATCTAAAATAATTTTCCATTCGTGTATGGCATAATTTCTAAGATCATTTATTTACTTTTAAAACCGGCATATAAAATTCATATGTGATAAAATATATTTGTACACCTTGTTTCAGTGGTTCACTTACGAGTAGTAATAAATCTACTTACGGTGAGGGCAGATAATCCTATAACATTGTCTTTACTTTCACTTATTTCATTAACTGAAAATGTATTGCTAGCTTGACGGCTTCCGAAACTTTGACAAAAACCGTAATGAAAATAGAACTAGGAATGTGTAAGCATTTAATTAATTTCTCAGATTGTAGAGGATTTACAGCTAAACTCTCATTTCATTAATTTTTTCACCTGATGCAAGCCACAGATTTAAAAATTGTCGTCATTTTGTACTTTCGTTTTTATTTATTTATTTATTTATTTATTTATTTATTTATTTATTTAACGACGTAACTGCTGAGGTTATATCAGCGTCGTCAGTTTGCCGGAATTTTGTCCTGCATTCTTCTTTTATATGCCAGTAAATCTACTGACATGAGCCTGTAGCATTTAAGCACACTTAAATTCCATCGACGTGGGCCGGGATCTAACGCGTAACCCCGGAAATAGAAGGCCAGCACTCTTCCCACTGTGCCAACCAGGCTGACACTAAATACTATTGCATTTCGTTTGGATCATTTACAGGATAACCTAATTTTTACTATTACAATCTAAATATGAAAATGGAACCGCGAAACAATTTAGGGCGGATCACTATAAAGAGAAGGACGGACAGACAAAAAGGCGACATGTTCATAATCTGGTATCCGGAATACTGAAAACCTATAAGGTAGGTCTCCAAAAGTTCGCCACTCGCCATTTTCGTTAAGATACGATATTTGTCCAAAAGACTGCAGCAGTAACTTGATGCCTGATGCGTTATAAGTGCGTTGAATACGCAAGGTGCATTACCAGTATCTCTTGCTATGAGGTAGTCCCATATTGTGTTATCTACGGTTGCCAGAATAAGATTTTCTCCGTAAGTAACCGTTTCCACCAAGGGAATGTAATACATTTACAGAGTAGCCCATAATATGTCATTTTAAAGTCTATTTTCTGTACTTTCTTGCTGTATTTTTAGAGGGACATTTACTATAGTGATGTCGTACTTTATTATTAAATGTTGGAACTGTTCTTACGTACGCCATTGCAGCTTCTTCCAGGGCCAACTTAGAATCATTCGTTGCTGCACCTCTGAGATCGTTTTGAACAGTTGGCAGTTTAACTACCTGATTACATTTTTTTTTTCGTTGTTGGTAACTCTATAGCATCTATTAGATGCTTTATGGTTGTGCTAACAGATGGAGTTACTTGTCAACAATGTGACGCTGAAACGTGTGTTCAGGTTACTGCCAGCGACAGTCCTGATGTATTTTTATATTTGTGATGATTGGTTAATTAATAGTTTACATTTTAACTTTAGTATTTAAATGTGTGATATTTTAGATATTTTATAGGTAAAGGAATACTAAAATTATTAATCCTGTGGTAATTGATTAATTACAAACCTTGTTTAATTCCTACTGCGACCATTTTTTTCTGTATTAAAATATATTACATTGATGATTTTGAATTTAAAACAGGTAAACAAGTGGCGAATTTAGAGAACATATGCGTCCTAACTTCACCAGTTTCATCCCCCTGTCTTTTTTGTTTTTGTACGAGAAGGAGTACTTATTTTTTTAAGAAATTTTCATTTAAGATGCTCTTTAGTATGAATATTGCAACATAATTTTTTATACTTTCGAAATATGACTTCATAATCAATTTAAGAATAAATTTGCTTAAAGTGGCGAAAGAGCCTTAACTTATTACGAAAAAATATAGGAATGAATACATGGTAGCAACATAAATCTTTCTGTAATAAGAAAATAGATCTAAAATACAGTTTAATAACAGTACAAAAATCATCCCCATTACAGGGCACATCAGCCCAGAGTGTGGCAGACGATTAGCGCTCCGACCTTTAAAGACAATAGACATTAATAACAGTAGGGATGTCGGTGCTGCCAAGGAAGTGTTCCTAGTACTCATTCCTGTTACGATCTAATTATATCCCTGGACACAAGTATAAAATGAGATCAATGGAGAAAATCGTTCAACCCAACTGGAATCGAGCCCTCTGATTTTCCAGCTTTGCATCGTTACGCCTTAACAGCGACGCTACCGCGAGCCTCTTTAATGATAGTAGGTGCTTCAGTTGGAAACTACATAATATTTTTATCAAAATATGTTTGCCTGGTAAATTAGTATGGGGTATTCGTTCTCTATTTCTTTAAAGACTATGCACCTAGAAGCGACAGTATCACTGAAGTAGGGTGACCAGATTCACACCGATAGAAGAGAGGACATAAATCTTAAAAAAGAAAGACATTGTTCGAAAAAAGAGGACAGAAACTATGTACTTAGATTTAGGACTAGGCCTAGGGGAGAGTTGGGTAGTATCGGATATCGGGTAATATCGGACACTGCGTTTCTTTCATCTACCGGAAATGGTAGTATCTGAATGACGTGGTTACGTAACTGTATGCGACATCATAGAAACGTAACCATGTCATTCAGGTACTATAATCTGATTGTAGATGAAAGAAACTCACTATCCGATATTACCCAATGTCCGATACTACCCAACTCTCCCCTATATCATACTACAAATTACGTCAATATCTATTTTCTTATAAAATATTTACAGTACAGTTTTAGGCTTATTTCATACTTAAAAGTATGTTAATATTACAAAATAATTATGGTAAAACTTGATAATAATGATTTTACAGTTAGCTACATATGAAAGTCAAGGGAACCATAATTATTATTAAAGAGAACAAAAAATATCTATTTGGATTTAGGCTTAGGTCTATATTACACTTAAAATTATGTCGATATCTATTTTATTACAGTATGCTATGATAAAACTTCATAATATAATAGTACATTATGCAACGAGCCTATAATGATAGTAATTAAGACGCGAGTATGTTTGTTTATGAAACGAGCGCAAGAGAGTTTCATAATTTTCATACGAGCGTCTTAATTACCATTATAGGCAAGTTTCATACGACTTTTTTATGCTCGACCATATTTCTAACTTGAAATTATTCAGAAGTATTCATTTTATTTGTATCTGACTGGAGATCGGAAGTGACCTTGTGCATGCCTCGTGAATTGTGGGATGTGCGCAGACGCGAAAGTAGGTATTGATTTTTTCCGAGGAACAATAATGTCATTGACCTTGATGTAATGTAGAGATCGTATAACCTGAAATTGATTTAGAATTGAATAACGAGAAGACAAATTGAATTTATTTGAATATTATTTACCATTTTTATTTATTTATTTATTTTATTTATTTATTTATTTATTATTTTGCTAATAATTGTAACATAAAATATAAAATATACAGAAAAACTTTAGCTCGCCCCTGAAGGAGTAGAACTCGTGCTCAGGGGCGGATTCCTGAATTGAAATTAATAATTATACAATACAATTACAATTAATAATTACACAATACAATTTGCAATTATAGTATATATATTTAAATTTACAATTTTTCAATTTTTATAAAATTCATACATAGCTTTTAAAATTTAATACTAGAACTATTCGAATTGACAATATTAGGATATTTAAATATAAATTTGTTATATATTCTAGGGCCTAAATTACTACTATGATTAAATACTGTAACAGTGTTGCATTTTGGTTCAAACAATCTTAAAGAATTCATACCTTTTGTTTCATAACTATGAGAATACAATTCAAAATTATTTCGATTTTTATGTATGAATTTTATTAAAACAATATAATAAATTTGTCTTACGTTAAGTACATTAAAGTCTAGAAACAAATTTTGAGATGGAAAATCAATAGGTTTATGAAGACATTTTAATTATTTTCTTTGTAATAAATAAAGTGGATTAAAATTGGATTTAAATACCCCCATCCTATAATTCCAAACATAATTACCGATTGAAATAAAGTTAAATATATTTTACGTAATAAACTTATTGACAAGTAATTCCTCAATAAAATAAAATAATATACTATTTTATGTAATTTATTACAAAGGTAATTAATGTCTTGGTTCCAATTTAAATGATTATCGAAAATTATGCCTAAATAATTAACGCTAATTATTATAGTAACAGAACATAACCTTCTGCGACAGTATTGAATTTCCAGCCCCCGTGACGTTTCCCTCGTTGTCTTTCGATTGCATATCTAAGAATAATCGAAAACCTGAACTTTAATGAATAGGTGTACTTTAGTGACATGCATTAAAGGACTGCTACCAAGTGTATAATTACTACATTTCGGCATGGTCGAGCATAAAATGATTTTACAGTTAACTAAATGAGAGCCAAGAGAACTACAATTATTATCAAAATACATAAAAAGACGGCAAAAAATGTCAATTTAATATTACCTTGTAAACAAAAAGAGTTATGATCGTTGGCAAAGAGTATATTCCGTCGATGCTGCTGCCACCAACAGGCAAATTACTTGAAAAAAAGCGTCAGATGAGGTAATTTCAAAATATCAGGGATCTTATAAGTTATGAAAAGGAGGATATTTCTTGATTTTTTAAAAATCCGCCCGGACCCAGGACAAAGGCCTAAAAAGGAGGACATGTCCGGACAAAAGAGGATGCCTGGTCACCCTACACTGAAGTATCCATTATCACGTCACCATTGAGTACATTATTAACTTCAAGGATTTTAGATGAGCTTAGAATTGTGGTAATTATCTTTTACGTTTATGAAGTCGTGTGTAGTTAGTGGTCATCCTATACTTAAGAGTACAAGTTAAGTCGCCAGTTAGTCCTGCGATTTATAACTCTTGACAATCACGTGTAGTTCCGCTGAGCACCACATGTTATGGCCACTCTCGTAAAACTGAGCTCTTTAAAGGTAATTATGCGATCAAATCACGATTACACGTGTTATAACAGTGAGACCACAAGATTTCTTCCTAACGGCCTGTGGCAGCGGCTTACGACATAGTTGACTCCTTAAGTCTGAACTGGACGCAGAATGAAACTGGGGCACGCACTTTACCCATAAACGATCACTTTGGATAATGGACGTTCAACTGCTGTGAACTCATTAGGAATATTGCCTTCCTCTATTGTTAGAGATTACACGGAACTTTGAAGCTTGTCATAATTAATCTTGGCCCTGACCATGTATTAACGCTTTCTATTTAAGATAATTGACAACATTTCAAAAGAAGGAATTATCGATTCACGCAGGTTGTTGGTTGTTACTGAAAAATCAACATTGAAGACATCTTGAATAATTTCGAGGGAAAAGTTGTTCCGGGGCCTCGAAATTATTCAAATCAACTTTATAGGGAGTTATACCTGAAATCTTGATTTGTATAATACATGTCACTGTTCGTTAACAGAAACCCACAATTTAAGTCACACGGAGTTAGTGTGCACTCGAAGTTGGCTGCTTGACGGTTGTCAGCCTACTTTGAGGTCTGTGGATATAGAGGAAAAAATTGGGTCGGTGTCGAGTAGAGTTCCCGGGTAACTCAGTTGGTAGAGCGTTGGTACGTTAAACCAAAGGTCCCGGTTTCGATGTCCGGCCCCGGAACAATTTTTCCCTCGAAATTATTCAAATCAACTTTACAGGGAGTTATACCTGAAATCTTGATTGCATTGAAGACATCTTCATTATCCGTACGAATACCGTTATTTTCAACAAAAGATTTGTATTTGTGATTATCACCATCATCATAGGTTCCAGTGTTTCCCAAACTTCATTAAGGCACGATCCAATTTTGCGACCACCTTCCCAATCTACCGTAACGGTTCTCGACTACAAATAAAAAATAAAAATCCCTGTAAAATAGCAAACAACTGTAATTTCACTCAAGTACGAATTTAAACGACAGCTTTTTATTATTTTCCGGAGGAAGCTCAAAATAATTACGACAATCATAGATGGATACTAAATCCTTTTCGTTCAACTGACTGAACTTCCAAAAAAATATGAAGGAAAAATTCATTGAAATACAGAGTGATTCACGAGGAGATTCTTTCCGAAGACATTCTCTGTGCAAAAATTGCCATATAAACATTTGTCCTAATCTCAATATTTTCAAAGTTACATTAATTTGAAGTTGTTAATAAAATATATTTTTTCCTTAGTTTTAAGGGTAAAAAAATATTACAAATAGAGAATGAACTATTCAGAAATATTATTTCTTTAATTAGCTAGTGTTCTGAAGCTAAAAATGTGTTAATTGCTTGTACAAATTTTATTTTTCAATTTTTAACTAAAAATGACATCATTCTTACGTACTTATCACAACAATTGTTACAAATCATACTATTTTAGGGACTTCATTCTTCACAGTTTAATTATGCATCCTACTGTACACTCTTAAACAATTTACAGGAGTGGCGTGATGTGTAACAATTGTTGTGATAAATGAGTAAGAGAATGTAAATTTGTAGTTAAAAATCTAAAAAAAAAAAAAAAAAAATTCTGTACAAAGCAACTACGGAATTCACAAAACAGTTTTTGCTTCAGAATACTAGCTAATTAAAGAAATGGTACTCCTGAATGGTTCATTCTTTATCTGTAATATTCTTTAACCCTTAAAACTCAAGAATAATGATAGGCCTATTTTATAGACAACTTCAAATTAGTGTAATTCTGAAAATATTGTTTATATGACATTTTTACTCAAAGTGTCTTCGGAAATAAGCTCCATGAGGGACTGTAAATTGTCATGAATCACCTTGTATGTATCTACTGATGGAATGTTGAAACTAAATCATTTTTCGCAGAAAATTGGCCAGTTTTGCATCAAAAGAATACTTGTGTTGCAAAAGAAGCTCTCAATTTTCTTTATAACGTTTGCAAACTCGTATGCATGTAAAATAAATTCCACGTCTATTATTTTCCTCAAAACAAAAGCGAGAAATCCCGAACTTGAAAGTGATATCACTCTGTGTGTATCGAATACTTAATCCAGATTTTAGAGACTACGCTCTGGAAAACAGGCATGCTTATCACATTATTATATGTTTTTTTATAACTGCTGACAGGTTCGTTTTCATTTTTATGTTAAACGTTGTGTGTGTTTCTAAATACTAATAGTTCAATATTAATAAGACGTTCTTGTTTTATTTTGTAAATCATCTCGCGACTACCTTTAGCTCTTTACAGCAGTAGTGTCAGAGCTGTAAGCTCCGAAACCGGTTGTGGTGCTAGAGACGTCCAGTCGGAGCGTGAACTTCCTTATGTCTGTGGAAGCACCGGAGCACGCAACGAGTTATAGTGGAGCGCTCCGCTCCGTTTAGGCTGTGTCTGACAACGCTGCTTTACAGGATCCCCCGAGGGGTCGCGACCATCACTTTGAGAGCCACTGGGTTAAGTGATCACACACCTGCATTTAGATTCCCTACTAAATAACTGGGAATATGCTAACAACGGACAGAAATACTGAGCCTAAATATTTACAATGTCTTTAATATTACTATAAGGAAGGAGAGAAAAGAAGAAGGAAGAAATTTACACCACCACTACAACTATCAACTGTAAGAATAATTACAGTAATAATGATAATAATAAATAATGATAACATAATAGCAAATAATGTGATTATGTTATTATTAATATTAAAATTATTATTATTATTATTATTATTATTATTATTATTATTATTATTATTATTATTTAAAGGAACCGATTTTTATGTAGGCCTACTGAAAGCTAAAAAGACAGCCAGTATAACTGAGCGGATATGATATCGGTTATAACTAGGGCTGAAAAAAAGTATTGGTTACAGGCACTGCATTTTTTTGGAAAAATGTTTACCGGAACTCTATCACTCGATCACATTATAAAACAAAAACGTAGGTTTAAAAATATTAGGCCTACATTCCTTATATTACAATAAGTTCGAAACGGAGCTCATCGATTTTAAGCATAACGGAAATTTTACGATTTCGAGCTTTAGTTTCAGGATCAATAACGGAAGATGGCAGCACTAGATTGCATGAGTTGCTTATGCACCAACAATAATAATGAGAAAATGTAAACTCTTGGACTCGGCAGTGGCGGCAATTTTAATTTTCAATTTCGCTTATAAAATATATCTCGTTGGAATTTGTAATGGCAAAAAGTTTACCGGAACACGTTCCTGCTGAAAAAAGCGTTGGTTGTAGGATACCCAGCATCGTAAGTAGAGCTCTTTGTTTACGAAATGCTTGTGTGCTCACTCGACTTGTTGGTAGCGGCTGCTTGTACAGTCCGCTCCGTATGAATGAACTAATAATAGAATTTACATTTACAGGATTAATTGTGTTTCAAATTGATGAACTCTGAACAGTTATTAAATTTACAAAGAAATATTATTATCATCAATTAAGTTAAACACATTTGTCCCATGTTCTGAATTCAGTCGTCTTTTCTGTTCTTTGTTGGATTTTTGTTTCGGCATTCTCATACAACCTCACGTCACTTAAGCAGGTCTACTATTGAGGAGTGTCGAATGTTCACTCTATCTGCTCCTTACAGACAGTAGAAACACCCTGCAACGGGACGCATTTTGTAAATAGTGTATATAGGATTTATTTACTACCCTGATACCAACACTTTTCTTCAGCCCTAGTTATAACCGTTCTGAGGCCTTATTCACAATATTCTGAAATCAACAGTTCAGGCTCAAATAGATTGAAGCACGAATCTAGTGAAGCGCGCTTCCTATTTGTAAATAACGTTTGAGGCCCTTAATTTAAACCTGTGTTTGTAAAGCAAGCACCACCTATTGAAGCTACTCACAAGTTACGTCAATTAAAATACTGGCCAATGGTAAGGAATTGCACGAACTTCGTCAAGTAAACAGCGGACATAAAGCTGCGAATTCGTTAAAATTAATAATAATAATAATAATAATAATAATAATAATAATAATCTAATAATAATGAGATGATTTAAATATTTATCCTGTAATAATTAACATTAAACATTGAGAAACTTGAAAGAACTCTTATTGTAAAAGACAATTGTTTGCAAACGATTTCGTTAGTCTCGTCTTGAATTGGTTTGATGACTGACAGTCTTTGACATTATTCGATAGGGAATTTAAAAGTCGAGGAACAGCCACAGTGAAAGAAGATGAATATGATGATGTTCGGTGGGAGGGTATGAATAATATTGAAGAATGTTGTGATCATGTGTCTAAATTGAAGGGTTCAGAGCTATAGTGGGCCAAGTACCACTTATTAAAAATGGAGAAAGCAAGGGTTAAAGTCAA
The DNA here is from genome assembly GCF_040183065.1 of Periplaneta americana. Taxonomy (NCBI): domain Eukaryota; kingdom Metazoa; phylum Arthropoda; class Insecta; order Blattodea; family Blattidae; genus Periplaneta; species Periplaneta americana. The sequence goes on from NC_091132.1 coordinate 93,715,525, forward strand.
GTGAATACCATAGTTTAATATGATTTACACATAATTTAGCTTTAATGTGTATTCCTTATATTACTTACTGTATGTTTCCCTTGAATTACGATAATAACTTCATTTTAACCCTTGCTTTCTACGGTTTTAGTAAATGGCGCTTGGCCCACTATGGTTCTGAACACTTCAATTATGATGAGTTGATAAATTTTGAGACCGAGAAGCGAGATAGGAATGGAGAAAGTCAATATATGAAAGAAAATGGAAAAACAGTGGATTTTCCTACGATCTCCTAGACGGAGCCAGAACAACATTTCGAGGGATGGTATTACGTGATCAGCCCGGCGAATATTGCAGACGAAACGGACGCAAATAAGTATTATGAACACGTTGTAGTCTCTGCGCCAAAGTAACGCTTAGATTAGAAAACAGAATATCACAGTAATCGAAGTGGGGCAACACGAGTGTTTGCACTAAAATCTTTTTCACTGAAAAGAAGCTAGTCAAACGCTCCTTCACTTAATCATCACCAAACATCTTGCCATATTTCTCTCACATGGACAGCTATCTGCGTCTGGAATATCTCCCCATTATATCACATATTATGTAGTGTATGTTTTGCAGTGTCCCAAATTGACATCCAAAATAGCTACTTTTACTTGGCTAACGTTTGAAAACCAACAGTATCATTTATACCGGAGTGGTTATTGCTCGCTTGTTTCTACCTATACACAGTAGGAATATTAATTTGTGGTATATATAAAAATCCCCTCCATTTGAACAACACATCCCACACAGCGCAATACTAGCATCTTTCGATATCACTAACTTATACACTAACATACCGATACAAAACACATTACAGATACTAAAACAAATGCTTATAGACAACAACACACCACAAGAACACATCGAAGAAATCATCCACATCACAGATATCATCACAATGCAAAACTATTTCACTTACAACAACAAATACTACACCCAAACAGAAGGATTGCCTATGGGATCACCCATTCCTAGCATACTAGCAGAGATACTTTTACACAACATAGAACAAACATACATACTCTACAATGACCACAACAAATATTCACACAACATAATATACTGGCACAGATATGTAGACGACATACTCATATTATACAAAGGAAACGAACGACAAATACACAAACTACACCAATATTTACTTACTTACTTACTTACTTACTTACTGGCTTTTAAGGAACCCGGAGGTTCATTGCCGCCCTCACATAAGCCCCCCATTGGTCCCTATCCTGAGCAAGATTAATCCATTCTCTATCATCATATCCCACCTCCCTCAAATCCATTTTAATATTATCTTCTCATCTACGTCTCGGCCTCCCTAAAGGTCTTTTTCCGTCCGGCCTCCCAACTAATACTCTATATGCATTTCTGGATTCGCCCATACGTGCTACATGCCCTGCCCATCTCAAAGGTCTGGATTTAATGTTCCTAATTATGTCAGGTGAAGAATACATTGCGTGCAGTTCTGTGTTGTGTAAATTTCTCCATTCTCCTGTAACTTCATCCCTTTTAGCCCCAATTATTTTCCTAAGCACCTTATTCTCAAACACCCTTAACCTATATTCCTCTCTCAAAGTGAGAGTCCAAGTTTCACAACCATAAAGAACAACCGGTAATATAACTGTTTTATAAATTCTAACTTTCAGATTTTCTGACAGCAGACTGGATGATAAAAGCTTTTCAACCGAATAATAACAGGTATTTCCCATATTTATTTCGTGTTTAATTTTCCCGAGTATCATTTATATTTGTTACTGTTGCTCCAAGATATTTGAACTTCTCCACCTCTTCAAAAGATAAATTTCCAATTTTTATATTTCCATTCCGAACAATATTCTCGTCACGAGACGTAATCATATACTTTGTCTTTTCGGGATTTACTTCCAAACTTCTCTCTTTACTTGCTTCCAGTAAAATTCCCGTGTTTTCCCTTATCGTTTGTGGATTTTCTCCTAACATATTCACGTCATCCGCATAGACAAGCAGCTGATGTAACCCGTTCAATTCCAAACCCTCTACTTAAAATAAACCCAAAACTTCAATATACACTGGAACTTGAAAACAACAACTCCATAAATTTCCTAGACATCACCATAACAAAAGTTGACAACAAACACACTTTAAAAATATACAGAAAACCAACCACCACCACCACACACATACACAACACATCTAACCACCCCGTACAACACAAACGTGCTGCAGTTAGGACAATGGTACACAGATTACTCAACATACCCATGAGCCAACAACACTACAATGAAGAAGTGAACACAATCAAATACATAGCACAAGAAAATGGTTACAATCCAAACATAATAGACAACATCTTAAGGAAGACAAAACAAAGCTTAACAAACACACAAAACACAACACAAAAACAAGAAGACAAGAAATAAATCACACTAACATACGAAAACAAAAGCACACATAAGATCGCATCTTCATTCAGAAAGCAGAAATACAACATAGCATACAGAACAGAAAACACACTACAATGACATCTCAACACACAAACAACACAAACAAATAAATACAACCACACAGGCGTATAAAAACTCACATGTAATAGTTGCGACAAGTTCTACATTGGACAGACAGACATTCATATTTCTATTTAATTTGTATAGCCAATAGAACCTTCATTAAACACAAATCAAAATTTTAATTTTAGAATGAAAAATTACGAATTATTTTTTCATCACTCACCTTTATAACTAGAATCAAATCGAGTATGAAAATACTGTCACTTTACTCATGCAACATACAACTCCACTGTTACAAACATTTCAAAATCAGAACTCCTGCGGGACAAAATTCCGGCACATCCGGCGACGCTGATATAACCTCTGCAGTTGCGAGCGTCGTTAAAAAAATTAAAAATAATTCAACATCAAAATATACCATCTAATAGAAAATGTCTCACTGTACCCACTTCTCCCCTACATCACATTTGACACACACTGTTATAGCTTTCTTGCTGCACTTCCTATAGTTGAGTTGTTTCTTCTTGGATGTGTGTGGATCAATCGGCAAACTTGCAACATAAAGTTCCAAACCATCATACCTGGAGTCGATTTTTGCGGAACTGGACGGACGACCTCGAATTGTAGTTGCTCTTTCAATGGATTCTAATATTGCTGTTGCAACACGAGTCCGAAATGACTAGTGGTCGAGACTCCCTCCATCCTTCCTATAGAAGGCCCATGCATTTTGTTCAGCAGCGTCAACTATATGTGTAATGATAGGAAAATACCAATTTTTCCCACTTATCGATACTCTGTAGAGAGAAATGTTTTGACCCGCACGACCAATTCCTCCCATATATTTGTTGTAAGTGTGTATTAGGTGAGGCTGTGGGACTTGAATATTTTCCTTTTTTGTTTTTGAGAATCCTCCCACTTGGTGCAGAGGATAAAGAGTATCGAAGTTAGTGGCTACAGATACAATGCTGTTATCATGCCACCTTACTGCATCTTTATCTGATTGTTGTTCAAAAGCTCCTCTCTTCTCCTTTTTTAAAGATTCAGGTGGAGGCAAATCACATGACTTGTCTATTCGATTTCCTCGAATAGCTTCTGTTGCTTCTATTCCTCTTCCTTTCAGATCCATTAGTACGTCAGTACTAGTAAACAGATTATAAAAAATAATCTGTAAGGAATTCCGGAGGAAGTTGATCAGCGTAAGTCAAGATAATGCCGTATCCCATTCCCCTGTTCTCGTATTTTGTACTGCAGGTGCCGCTCCTTGACACGGTCCTAACCAAATTAGATACTCGTTGCTAATACCTCTACACCACACTTATACCCGAGCCTTATCGGTTTTCCTGAGATATATATATATATATATATATATATATATATATATATATATAAATCAAGAACATGGAATACAAAATATATAATATTATGATATAAAAGATTTAGGGCTACTATTAAATATTGTATAATCAATATACAGAATGTTAAAAAAAAGTATCCAATATTTTGGGAAGTGATAGTATGCATCAAAACAAGGAAAAAAGTCTAATAAACATGGTTCCTACAATACATACTTTCTGAGATCTGAATACTTGTTCATAGGAGGTGCTCAATGTGCCATCCATTTATGGAAATGCATTTTTCTGCCCTACAATACAACAGGCTACCAGATAATCATACCGTATTTGACACCCCTGGCATGGAATACAGATACGTCGCAAGGAATACTGAAAACAAAAGTTAGGTTGCGGATATGAGCGGGGTTCAGCAGAGATGGTGTTGTGAATTTTCGCAATCAGCATGTGTGGGCTGATGAAAATTCCCATGCAGTTGAAGAAACAAGGCATCGGCACCGATTCTCAATCGACGTATGGGCAGGCGTTCTTGGTGATACATTAAGGGCCATACGTGCTACCATAGAGGGCTCGTTATCATGACTTTCTAATTAACGTTTTGCCTACCTTGCTGGAGTATGTGCCATGTAGTAAAGACTACAGATGTTATTCATGAATGATGGCACACCAGCACATTATTTCCGCAATGGACGTGAACACCTGACGCTGACATTTCAGGAGCTCTGGATTGATTGGGGAGGCCCCACACCTTGGCCTGCTTGTTCTTGAGATCTAAATCCCCTAGAGTTTAGATTATCAAGAACAACCAGGTCAATTTCAAAGAGTGCGTGATTCGTTACTCCGAAGGGCAGAGGAATGCATTGCCAAGAATGGACGTCACATTTAGGACCTCCTATGAAGAAGTATTCAGATCTCAGAAAGTATGTGTTGTAGGACTCATGTTTATTAGACATTTTTTTCTTGTTTTGATGCATACTAGCACCTCCTAAAATATTGGATACTTTTTCTTAACACCCTGTATAACAAGGGAGAATTTCATTGGTGATTTTACCAAATAGTGATATGAAAATCTTTATCTCAATACTGCTACTTAGTGGATATGTGTATCTACCTAGGCACCAAATGTATTAGGAAAACAGCTTGGATATCATAACCCTCAGTTGTGAATGCAATGACTCGCGATAGATTCAAATTAATAAAGGCTAATTTTCACGCATGCAATAATGATGAAATTTATGCAGCTGATAAATTTGCTAAGGTACGGCTCTTACCTGATCATATGAACAAACGCTTTCAGGAATTTGCTCCCATGAGGAAAATCATTCTGTTACCTTATTTCAGGAAACATGGAAGCAAACTCTTTAATAGGGGAAAACCTACCAGGTATGGATATAAAATATAGACAGGGGCTGCTAAAGTGGATACATATTGTGAACGGATCCATACCAGTGAGCTACAAGTAATGTCTCAGGAAAGAACAAGAATCTGGTTTAGGTGATAGTGTGATTCTTCAATATGCAGATATGTTGACAAATCTGGGTACATTACCCTATCACTTATTCTTTGATAACTTTTTCACTTCAGTACCGCTTTCAGTGTTACGTAGAAGGGCATAAAAGTTAGGCTAGGGGAATGATTAGAGCAATTCGTACATCAAAGTGTCCTTTGCAGGAATCAAAGAAAATAAAGAAAACAGAACATGGAACATAAAGTATAAAGTTGAAAAGAATGAGAACATTGTTGTCGCAAAATGGTTGACAACAGCATTGTAACTACTGTTTCCGCGAGCCTAGTGCACACAGTTTCAAAATAAGATAGAAATTTGAAGAAGAAAAATCAGTGAATCAGCCCAATCTTATATTGTATATCAATATAACAAAGATATGGGTGGAGTCGATCATGCTGGCCAAAACATCAGTCTGTACAGAACATCTATTACGGACAACAAATTGTACTTTAGTCTGTTGAACCACTGCATTGACGTAGCAGAACAAAATGACTGAGAATTATACAAGACAAACTCCAATGGAAAAGTCGATCATCTTGGATTTCGCAGACGTCTTGACTTATTTATTCTCGAATCCAGTGCTCGATATAGAGACAAGAGGTAGATCATTTAAGACTGAGCACAAAGATTCAAGGTTTGACAGAATTAATCATTTTGTGATATCTTAAAAAAAAAACAAACTCGATGCAGGCAGTGTCACACAAAGACAACAAGATGTATGAAGTGTGATGTTGGTGTACTCTACATGTAAAATATTTTCTCACATATCACACACCATAAACTTACTTGAAAATTATAATAATCTCATTGTGTATGAGTGATATTATAATTTTGTATTAATTTGATGTATTGTTAAGCTGAACAATTTATATATACAGATTGATTAAATGGCAAACTTACTAGTGATAATTTTGAAGCACGTGTGGCTTACAGCTGTTTCGGTGTACACTGTACACCATCATCAGAGCCTACTAGATCTCGGCGTCATTTCGACTTCGCTGCCTGTTTAGGGATGCGTTTGTTTGTTGGAAAGTGGAGTCAAATAGTGTGTGTTCTGAAATTGATCTGTGTGTTGAGAATTTGATTAGGGTGTGTTTTAGTGTGTCTGTATATTTCATATTGTTCTAGTGCAGCATTTCGCAACCTTTTTTGATGTGGCGACCACTTTTCAAAGTCAGAACAGTTCCGCGGACCATCTTACTCTTGTTCCATTCGAAAGCAAATTTATAATTTTCATGCCATATTTAATACCAATATTCTTATATTTTAAAATTGAATTAAGGTTCGGTACTTTGGTCCCCTGTTATGAATTCCGGTAGTCCCTGGCTGGATTACAGGCGCGGCGCCAGATGTGCAGGGAAAAGATGTCGAGAAACACCATGTATATAGTGTTTTAAATCCCTCTTTTGTTGCTTAGAGTAGAGTTGGAAGTCGATAGATGGGTAGGGTAATAAATTCCATAAAATGTCTGTACTGGGAGAAAAAGTGAACTTTGATTGCCATGTGTAATTTCCAAATTCTGATATTTTAAGCTAGAGTGTGATAAGCAATTCGTTCGAAATTTATTTTATCTTCTGTCTTTTTTGAAGGACCACAAGGGCAGACCTCGAGGACCACAGGTGCGAAACGCTGAGTGTGTTGAGTCTTTGGTTCTTGGGTTGTATGTGTAGGATTTGCATGTCTGTATTTATGTTATTGTATGTATGGTAAGCATTAGTTATGTGTTCGGCATATGTAAATGTATTGTGTTCTCTGGTTATTGCTTTAATGTGTTCTTTGTAGCGTGATTGGAACTATAGCTTAAAATAATGGATACATTACATTTTAATGGTTTCGTAAATAAAAAATTATTCACAAAATTAAAAAAAAATTATTAAAAAATAATAAAGAATTAAATTAAATTCTTATAATTATAAGCTTTTTGTCACCAAAAATTCATTTTATTTTTTCGCAAAAGTTTGAAAAGTCATGGAAAATTCACTTTTTCAAATGTTCTAGATGTTTCAGTGGTTTCGAAGTCAGATATCAAAATGATTTCAAATAAGTCTACAAAACATTGCAAGAAAAAGAGACAGCAAGCTTTCTTTTCTTTGGAAATAAATTTATATCATTTCAATGTCCGTTAATAGACACTGGTGTCTCACTGTACCCTCCTGAATGGGAACAGTAGACATTTGCTTTTTTTTGACAAACACGCATTGTATATTATGTCCTTTATCTATTAACATTAATTTCACTTGCATACATATGTCTTAATATTTTGTGTCTCACTGTACCCACTACTCCCTTATCCCTTCATGTTCACTGCTCTATCAGCTATCACACAAAATAGAATTGGGGCATTGACTTTTATTGTATTTTAATTGTCCTGGCTTGTACCACAGTAATTATATTCATATAGGCCTAATACAATTAAATAATTATTTATGTACACTTCATCTATTTTAGATTTACTAATTTTGAAATAAATATTCCCTTCAGTTGTATTTCTGTGTGTAGACAAATAATGTATACGATGTTACACTATCCTAACCTCCTCCTGGAAGGATGGTGTCCCATATGCAAACCACAAGTGGTAATGACTTGAAACTGAGTATAACCAATTAAAACAAACCTATATAGACCAAATCTATCAAATTTATCAAAAAATTGAAAAAAAATCAGGCATATCTTGGTTAATTTTCAACAATTGAAGCGTTAGGCCGAATAACGGTTTATGTTACAATCTGCTAATTATGCAGGAGGAACAAAAATGTTACATCGTAATTCCGCTCATAAATTTACTATCAGACGGGCAAAATAGATCGTTATTCCATTAATATATTTTGTACACGAAGCGAAGTATTACTGAAAGTCATATTACACATCATAGATGTTTGTAACATTTTTAACTCCACAGAAATGCTACTGTGAAGTACAAACAATAAATAATAGCTTTATACAATCAGAATATTATACAATATAGAAAATCAATAAAAAGGTTAAAATGTGAACAAAATGATTATGACATTTATTTTTAAATGCTATATATCAATATGAATTAACACCATGTAATTCATTAAAGTTACACTCAATGTCCTTATACGATCAAATAATAACACTATTATTAGAAAATAACTGCATTATTGAGATGTAGGGACACCATTAAATTAATGAAAGTTGTAAGAATAATAAATGAATAAAAAAAATTAAATATTACAGTTGAGAAATTGTTGGGGGATGTAATTTGAACACCTATCCCGAATATTCAGTATTCATTTCAACAGATGGTTTCTCTGTTAAGTATAGATTTTATTAATAATGAAGACAATAACAATCACAGTTTTTAAATGGTGACTGTAAGAAAATAATACACTTTAAACAGTTCCTTTTTTGAGATCCTTAACAACAATTTCTACAAATCTGTTACCGTAATAAAATGCTAAGATAAACTATAGTGGCAAAACACAATATAGACTAACTGACACTAGGTAAAGTGTAAATTAAAATAAAACTAAAATAATGCAAAAATAACAGACAGGAACTTACATTAGGCCTACTTGGGGGATCATTCACACTAACTTGCGACTTCGGCTTCCTTATTGTATACTCAAGACAACTATGTCTCAGCGACTTTCGTGATACAACTTTCCAGTTATTAATATTAATTTGTCTGGATCTTTTTTTTTTTTTTTTTTTTTTTTTTTTTTTTTTTTTTTTTTTTTTACATATCTACCGCAGAAATTGTCACTGTCTTGCAGTCGTCCATTTTACGTAATAGATCAACCGTAACCTGATACACAGTTCAGGTACCCAGTATTCGTAAAGAGAACAAACTCCCGTGCAATAACTCCCGATACGATGTAAACAACTGGATACGCTAGAAGTGACTAGTGACATAGACCGTTGTTCCAACCAAGAAATTGATGGCTGTAGCTCATGTAGAAGCGCCTCTGATACAGATAAAGGAAAACTATTTTTGGTACAGCTGTGTAAGACTATACGATTTTGAAAAATTGTAACATAGACCGTTATTAGGCCCAACGCTTCAATTATATCCTTATAAGAATCTAAAAAAAATTGTTTAAATAAAACACTATGAAGAGAATTTAGATAAAATAATCAAAATGGGCCTATTTTATATGTAGTATACCATCCCCCAATCAAAAGTACGATAATTTGGAACCAATTGTACTCAGTCGAGCCTCAGGGTTGACAACGCTGTCAGTCACTGAATAAGATCCTTATAGCGTGTAACATTCTAACTCCATGCTCTGTTTCTAGTACAATGGTGCATCTGAAAGCGGTTTTTATAGCATAAAACTTTCAATTTATACAGAAAAAGAACGAAAATGTCTTAACTCAATTTTCAGTTTTTCTTGACTTAGGCCCTATTAGCACATGCCGATTCATTTAAGGACAGGACGTACAACCGATTTACATATTCTGAATTTAGTTCCTCGTCTCAGATAGTTATTCTGTCTTATTGTGTCCTTGACACATCCTGAAATTGAAGAGTTCAGAGCCATAGTGGACCGAGCGCCATTTATTAAAAACGGGGAAAACAAGAGTTAAAATTAGGAGAGTACCATAGTTTAATGAAGATTGACATTTAATTTAGTTTTAATGTACATACTTTATACTATTTGCTGTATATTTTATTGAATTATTATAGTAACTTAATTTTAATCCTTGTTTCCTCCGTTTTTAATGTAGAGCGCTTGGCCCACTGTGGCTCTGAACCCTTTAATTCTTGTTGCCTTATATGTTTGTGGTCTCCCTACAGATTGTAGTGTGCCATTACTTGTCATTTGTACTCTCGACTTTATTTGTTAGGAAGGGATTTTATGTTCACATTAGCCTACATGTTCAGCAACAATATATATTTCAATATTTATTTCCTGCATCGGATAACTTTAAAGGCTGAAAGCAGTCAGAATAAATTCACGTGGTAGCAAGTATTGTAATCCATACGAGCTAGTTTAAGCTGAAGAGCCCTCGCTCAGGTGTTATTATCGTATTCATACTTTGATTGACGTTTTCTCTTCAAGTACTGAAATCCTCTCAAACAATCGCAGACTGATTTGACATTGTTATTACCCCAGACAATTCACATATCATCCAAGTGTCTCGATGTTAGCTGAAAGCAGGTGAGAGGATATGATCAAGAGTTCAGACGAAATCCGATAGGGTGTTTGAGAGTAAGTGTGCTTTCAACCAAACATTGAGACTTGTGAATTATATTATCTAAAGATATTATACACACTTGCATACAGCAATATGAAATTTTGTACAGTAGTGGCAAAAAAAAAAAAAAAACCGGACCGACCTTTGTAGCTGATTTCAGAGCCTTGTTCACTGCAGAGCGTAATAGACTAATAACTAAGACTTTCGTGGTTCGAATCCTGCCTGGGAAGGAAACTTTTTTTTTGTTCCGTATTCAAATTTATTCCCAATTCTTTTCGATTGCAGTCATATTTTACCAGAACATGAACTTTACCAGCTTATTTTCTAATGGCTTTCGAAATGGGCTACGTCAAGAGTCGAAACTACAACAATTTCAATAGATTACTCGCTATCATGTGAATGCGGGCGTGGCATGCGCAGTGGCTCATTTCGGGGACTTTGATTATTCCGTCGGTCCGGTTTTTTTGCCACTACTGTAAATGCAGCTATATTCTTTACGAATCAGAATTTGAGATTCTGGCTGATATTATCAGGGAATACCGTACATTTCACTTGACGATTTCTGTCAGAGGAGGAACATTATTTTGTAATTTCTTTTATTATATATTATTACACATTTATTACAATTATTACAGTATGGAAACCATAAAAATACATATTAAATATGTTTGTATACATCAGAAATCTGATTAGTATAATATGTTATTAGTCAGCAATGTATGTAATGGAGCTGGAAAGGAATTGGACACTCTACCCCGTTATCTCATGAGTGATGCCTTATTGGTGCAATTTATGAGGTTCAAACCTGTCTTCGGACAGTTAACTAAACAACATATATAATATATACAAATAGGAGATTTCTTGTTGTATTATGGGGAAGGAAACAAGACATAGATGGGAGAATAATATTAAAATAGATTTGAGGGAGGTAGGATATGATGATAGAGACTGGATTAATCTTGCACAGGATAAGGACCGATGGCGGGCTTATGTGAGAGCGGCAATGAACTCTATATATCTCAGAACAGCATTTTGGAGTATGGGCCCTTATTGCAGCTACGTCCTCAAGTATTATCTTAGCGTGTGCTCGATTACACTAACCTCTAGCGCTTGAAAGTGGAACTAAATGCCGGCGCACAGAGAAACAATACACAGGAAAATTCGCTCAGTGTCCATTATTTGTAATCCCTATTCCCTGCACAACATATCAAATAAGAAATTACAAATGACAAACGATAAGCAATATCCTAACAACGAGTGTTGTGACGAGCAAAAAATTATGCATCAACCTAATATGTGCTATTTAAGATATGGAATACGTTCAGTTCTACAGGGACATCATTTTTACTTCAATTTTTATTGTACCTGAGATTTTGAATGTACTTCACTATCACCTCCTCTACTAGTAAACTTCTAACCGTTCTCCACACAGAACCAAGGCCGCATATGAGTTACTGAGTATAGTATGTTCCAGAAATATGTTCGCGTTTTCCAGTGACGATAGAGCTTCAATATTGAATCATACTCGTATTTTCGCACAGGTACTGTCGTCCGTTTGCTTACGTCGCGTCGCATCCCGGTTTCCTCCACCCGCTTCTGCTCGCCCCTCTGTAAAGGCTAGTAGCTAGGCTGTCTTAGCTCTTTTCTGAAAACATTCATTTCTGTTAGGAATAGGACGTTTACGTAATATTATACAACTGTTTAAAATAACTTAAATAAAACGGCCTAGTTGAGTAATTAACTCTCACGTGATTTCCCCCTTTCTACGACCCTGCGACAAAACCACTTGGACGGACAGGAGATAGCATGTCTGAGTAATTTTAAATTTTCAGATCGAGCAGAAGTAAAGATTGAATTTACAGTACGTACGGTACGTACTTTTTTTTTATAGAATAGGTACAGAATTATTTCAACATGAGTTACTTGTACGAAGTACGAAACTGGTAATTGGAATTAGGTACAATAGCCTATAGTGCGATAATATGCACAAAAGAACTGAGCCCTGTATCGAAATGAACGGCCACCATTTTCAAAAATATGTTTAAATATCCATATCATGATTATTTTTCAATTTAACTTAATTCTCTAAATTGCACGCTAATGTGCTGTAGACAGTATAATATACACTGCATTGTGAATACGTCCGAATATAGGTCAATTCGTGAGTAAAAACACTTATTGTTAATACAGTACTGTATTTTGATTAAACAAAAACTTAATGAAATTTTTCAAACTCAAAATCGCGATATTTCCTAGTTTACGTAAATGGATGAACTACTTTTCTTCCCTCCTGTACCTAGTGGAGTGATTTGTTTGTGTTTTACGCAGTATCATCGAACTCCAGTGTGGAAGGGGGTAAGTTAATCCAAAGGTATAGCCAGGTTAATATTAGAAATGTTAGTAAAAATAAAATGATGTCCCTGTACATAAACAAAGGCAGTTGGTCTTTACGGAACTGCTTGTATTCGTACAATTGACTGGAACAGTTCCGAGTCCCCAGCGAGCATAAGCGGAATACTCCGGTCAGACAGGACGCCATATCGTGGGGGAGGTAACGAGAGGACACGACGCGGAGTTGTCAGACGGAAACATTTTCGCTGACGTCAAGAAACCTAAAAGGAGACCGTATTAATAAATGGAAAAGGAAACATACTGGAGGGTGATGACAATTCTATCTGGGTGGTCGCACACAACATCGCATTAATTAAGGCCACATTAGAACGAAACTCTCTTATAAACTCTCCCTGTGTGTACGCCTGACCATGCCGTGCCTGTGGCTACAGTGCTAGAGAGCTGCCTTCCATCCAGGCGGCCCGGGATCAATCTCTGGGCAAATCTTGGTGGAACTGTGGTAAACAAAATAGACGTTGCAGAGGGTTTTCTCGGGGATCTTCCATTTCCCTCCTTTATACCACGAATATTCTCCAATTCTTTCTCATTTCTTTTATCATGTCTAACAGTAAAATAGGCTGGCGTGATGTCTGTATGTATGTATGGTCGGCCTCGGTAGTGTAGTCGGTATAGCCCTGGCCTTTTTTGCTCGAGGTTGCGGGTTCGATCCCGGCCTAGGTCGATGGTATATATCTGTAGTGCTTGGGAAAAGTGACACAAGTCAGTTTCCACAAACCTCTTTTTATAATTTATTGACAACTTACGGAACATCTGCTCACTTGGAAAAAAATACATAAGTATTCCTCCGATTACAATAATTCATACAGAAAAAAAAAAATCAAATCGACATAAACCAGTGTACGTTGTCAATAAATTATCAGAATAGGTTTGTGGAAACTGACATATCACTTTTCCCAAGCACTGCAGATATGTGCGCTTAAATGCGACAGGCTCATGTAGTAGATTTACTGGCATGTAAAAGAACTTCTGCGGGACAAAATTCGGGCATACCAGCGACGCTGATATAACCTCTGCAGTTACGAGCGTCGTTAAATAAACCATAATTTAAAAACACAATTTAAATGTATGTATGTATGTATGTATGTAGGCATATGCATGTATGTATGTATGTATGTATGTATGTATGTATGTATGTATGTATGTATTCGTGTACTCCACCGTTGTGGCTGAGGAGTTAGCGAGTCTAAGTCCGAATCCAGCGGTCACGGGTTCGATTCCCGGTCAGGACGAGTTGCCTGTGTGAGGTTTTATCGGGGTTTTTCCCCTCACTCTTATGGATGAATATCAGGTAACTTCATCAGGCGATTGGAACCCCACTCATCTTCGCCACTTCCTTTCCTCCGCCATAATCTTTTCCTCTTCATCCCGTTTCTAGTTTTTCAGAACACTCTACAGGCGGCATCTCGAAACTACTGTCTCTCTAGACCGACCGCCGTGGAATGTAGTTAAGCGACGTTGGATGGCTTCTGCAACGAGCACCCGAGGCGGATCTACTCGGCTGTAGGGACCGGTTGTTAAGAGAGTCATGTGCGCGTAGATGATCTTTGGCACGCAACTCATTCCATATCGAGGGTTAGTGCAATAGATCTCAATAGGTCGCAGTGCTGGACCATCCGTGCTCCCCTACGTTAAATTCCATTCCATTCCGTGTGTGCGTACTTACATACGTATGTATTTATTATTTACACTGCAAGTGAGCAAGACACCCGGTAGCTTTGGTAATTTAATTACACATAATAATTAGACTACAATTACATACAATAATCACAAGTTACACATAGTAATCTATACACAGTGAAAGTGAAATAAATCTGCAGCTTTTCAGAACGAACAGCTGATGTTTAATGTAACAAAAAAGTGTAATGCATGCTTATTGTAAAATACCTGGTAGTCTAATTATTATGTGTAATTAAATTACCAAAGCTACCGGGTGTCCTGCTCACTTGCAGTGTAAATACATAAATACATACGTACGTATGAGTTGTACACTATATTCTATTGGTTATATTATCAGTTATTATTTATGGTTGTGAAACTTGGACGCTCACTTTGAGAGAGGAACATAGGCTAAGGGTGTACGAGAGTAAGGTGCTTAGGAAAACATTTGGGGCTAAGAGAGATAAAGTTACAGGAGAATGCAAAAAGTTACACAACATAAAACTGCATGCATTGTATTCTTCATCTGACATACTACATTCAAACATTTGAGATGGGCAGGGCATGTAGCACGTATGGGAGAATCCAGAAATGCATATAGAGTGTTAGTTTGAAGCCGGAGGGAAAAAGACCTTTGGGGAAGCCGAGACATAGATGGGAAGATAATATAAAATTGGATTTGAGGGAGGTGGGATATGATGGTAGAGACTGGATTAATCTTGCTCAGGATAGGGACCGATGGCGGGCTTTTGTGAGGGCGAAAATGAATCTGCGGGTTCCTTAAAAACCACTTGTAAAGTACAATACAAAGGTTTAGTATCAATACTTAATACAAGACAGTAATATTCATGAAGCGTTGCTCGTTGTTTAGTATCATAAATTCACCTACAGTCCTACAGAATAGAAGGCGTGAGAAATGTGCAAAATTAAGTGATTGCTTTAAGAAGTTGGGAAGTAAGACTGCGAATGACAATATGTTAAATACCCGAAGAGAGAGAAAGAAATAAATCGTCCAGCCTTAATTAAGAATGACCACGAGGATCCGGGAATTAATAGCAAATAAAAATATAATTAATTAAATATGACTATTGTTATAAAAATAAAATATAATAATTAAGCACCACTGATTATTATCAATTGAAAAATAAAATCTCAGGAGATGACTTTAAAATTATACTTATAAATAAAAGATTTTTAAAAAAATTAGCATATCCTTAATTAAGGCCTTCTGAGTGGTATAAATAAAATTGTACAATCTGCAAAGAATCTTTAAGAATTTGCGAGATGATTTCTTGAATTTCAAAAGATGATATTGATAATTTGTTTTAAAAAATTATATGTAAATTTTGGTAAAGAACTCCGAGCACCAAAAAATAAACCTGTCACTGACCAATTGAAGAGAGGGATGTTATACTTGGCACTAACGTAGGGAATACAAGGTTCATAAATGGCCCTCTTTTCATGATCAACCTGATGAGTAATAATAATAATAATAATAATAATAATAATAATAATAATAATAATAATAATAATAATAATAGTTCAAAGAACACCTGACGTGTCTGCTATAACAACGACTACATTATTCCAAATATTTTCATAAATTACTACAGGCTATAATTTTAAGAATGAGCAGTGAATATTCTGCTCATTCGTTGTTTAAGCAAACCATTACAGGGGATCTTGTGAATGTAATACTACACATCTCCATTACTTTAAATATAAAATTTTATAGAACGCAGTCAGTCGTTAACTATGCTATAATGAGTGAACTCCGTATTTTATTGTGAATAAGAGAGATAGAGCGGAAGCCTAACTCACTGTTACGCGTTGTTTGTTGCGGTGTAAAATTTAAATCCTACGCAGATATCCCGTAGAGATTTCGAATTGGAACTGCGTTATCGGAAAGTAATAGTTCACACATGATGACACAGCGATCTGACCCGGGTGCAAACATCCAAACGTGAACTCTTGTAAAACCACATGTTAACTAGTTTCGCGACCTTGCAAAATCTCTGCAAACAGTACACAATTTCATGAACATAACGTTGTGTTACTTTCGTTCACTCACACATTCTCTCAAAAGGTTTTATAGCCTACATAACGATTATAATTTCAACGTATTTCTGGAGGATATGGCAAGGTATCAGAAGGTCCAGCCGCATCCTGTCAGACGTCAGACATGTATCCAGTAACTTTATTTAGGCGTGTCCGAAATAAAATACAAGGGTCTTTCAGAAGGTCATACGTCATAATTCATAAATAAAATTTTAAATGAGAGAAGAGTATAGAACAACATATTTCCCTAATTCAATTTTCCTTATTCACAAACCACAGTAACTGTGTCGATTGTTTTGATATGTGCCTGTCTTATGTAATTTTTCAGGATTTCAAGATTTGAATAGCGGAAGATTCTCTGAGATTTTCTGATCAGTCTTCTTTTTTTTTCTCCTTTTTATTGATATCTTTGTGCAACCCCAACCTCAATCTATATTCTCCAAAAAATACTTGGTTCAGTCTCTTTCAAGCACGTGCTTCAATTTCTATTGCCGGTATAAGATCGTGGTAAAAATTTGTCATTTTTGGTCAATAAATAATATTTTGTGTTTTTGGCTTTAAAAATGTATTTATAGTCTAAGTAAGCTCTGGTGTAATTTTGATGCGCTTATGTCCCTTCAATTTCATAATCCGGCGGCCAATTTTAAAAGGCATATGTAGGCCTATGTGTTTATATTAATTTAAATGCTCATTTTTGTTTGCTTTTCTTTTCTGCACAACTTGCTTTGTTGAAAATAATATTTCTCCTACATACAGTATTTGTACTACATAAATTATTCTTTTACGAAACTTCTTTACTTTGTGTGTAACAAAGCATGTTATCAGGATTTTAGTAAATCTCATATATTGTTCTGCGTTAATTTTCGATCCACACATACGCACAGACACATACATAAGTGTTCTACACAGATCTTTCACTGCATGCTCAGCATTCTCCAATCTTTCCTATTTTCTGCTTTCCTCTTTGTTTCCTCATAGGATCCATATATCTTAATGCCGTATATCATATGATATGTTCTTCTGTCCCGAACTCTTTTCTCGTTCACAATTCCTTCGAGTGCATCCTTCAGTAGGCAGTGACCCATCCAATTCCTTTTTCTCTTTCTGATCACTTTCAGCATCATTCTTATTTCACCCACCCTTTCCAACACAGCTTCATTTCTTATTCTGTATGTGCACTTCAAACGCTCCATTCTTCTCCATATCCACATTTCAAATGCTTCTATTCGTTTCGCTTCATTTCGTCGTAATGTTCATGTTTGTGCCCCATACAATGCCACACTCAACACAAATCATTTCACTAGTCTCTTTCTTAGTGTCGCCCTAAGTGGCGCAGTTGGTATAGCGCTGGCCGTCTATGTGCTTAAATGCGACAGGCTCATGCCACTAGATTTAGTGGCATGTAAAAGAACTCCAGCGAGACAAAATTCCGGCACACTGGCGACGCTGACATAATTTCGGCAGTTGCGAGCGTCGTTAAATAAACCACAATTTAATTTTCTCTTCCTTAGTTCTTTTTCCAGAGATCAACAGTAGATACTCCTTTTTCTATTAGAAGCTTCTTTTGCCATTGCTATCCTCGTTGATCCACACTTATGTTAAATTATATAGTTTATTATTATTGCTCTGTAAGAACAAGTTCAAAATTCGTGAAACCATCTGTCTCATTGCAAAATCTTCGTTTCTAACCAACCGCTTGGCCTGGTTAGATATTGTTTAATAAAGGTCAAATTTAACAGTCTATGTTTCACACTGTAACTTACTTTCATAACTTCAGTGCTGTATATTTACACGCTCAAAGGTGTATGGAAAGCTAATCAGTCACACACACGCGACACTAACGATAAAATTATGATCTGATAAACGGCTTTACCTTCTGGTATGGAGTATGTTAATATAATTACTAAAGTCTTCTCTCAAGATGCAAACTTCCTCGCTGCAGCGCTCAGGGCGAACTTTTATCGCTCGAAAGTAAATTTTACGGCGCCATAGAATCTTGAAGGAGCTTGAAGTCATACAGATTAAACATGTTTATGGCCACTGAGAATTATGAGTTTTATTATCTATTCTGTCTTCTTTCCTTGCAATAATACTTAATTAGATGCAGTGCACAGAGTTGGATTTTGTAACCTTTCAACTCATGCTTTGTGTTCATTGGATGATTGATTTATTCGTTATTATTAACGACCAAATGTTTGGAAAAATTTCGCTAATACTGACTATCTAAAATAAAAATGTAGGCCTACACCCAGTGTTGAAGTTGGAAAAATATCACTCAATGTTGAGGTTGAAAAAATATTCAATTACAAACCCATAAATTTATACAAAAAAGGCATTGTTTCTTAAGGGGGCAATGTCTAATTGGCAGGTAAGGTAAGGGTAAGGAAGGTAAGGAGAACAAGGAGAATATAAGAAAGATAAAAGGAAACAAGAAAAATGAGCTTATTACAAGGAGAAAAAGGAACGGCTAGGAGGACAAATTAAAACAACGAGAACAAGGGGAAGACAAAGAAAAGGGAAATGCAAAGGTAACAACGAAAAGACATGGTGAACAAGGTGGCGACTAATAAGATAAGGAGAAGAAAAGGAGAACAAGGATAAAACAAGAGGAATGATATAAAGACACTGAGGACAAGGCCAATACAAGGACTAAGCGAACAGAAAGAGAACAAGAGAGCAACATAGAGGAACAGGGGACTACAAGGAAGACAAGGGTGGGAGAAGGAGAACAAGGGGAAGAGGAGGAGAAGAAGGGAAAGACAAAGAGAAAAAGGGTATGACAAGGGAAACAAGGAGAAGAGAACGGGAACATGGAGAAGACAAGAAGGACAAAGGGAGTCTACCGTTGTGGCTGAGGGGTTAGCGAGTCTAACTCCGAACCCCGCAGTCCCAGGTTCGATTCCCGGTCAGGACGAGTTGCCTGGGTGAGGTTTTTCGTGGTTTTTCCCTCACTCCTATGGATGAATATCAGGTAACTTTATCAGGCGATTGGAACCCCATTCATCTTCGCCACTTCCTTTCATCCCCATCATCCTTTCCTCATCATCCCGTTTCTAGTTTTTCAGATCACTCTACCGGCGGCCTCCCGAAGCTGCTGAGTCTCTCTCGTCTGGACTCGAGGAATGTGATTCAGCGATGTTGGATGGCTTCTGCTATGGCATCCGAGGCGGACCTACTCGGGGTAGGAGTTTCGCCTCGGACCGACAGGGGAATTTTCCGAAGCAGGAATGGTATATAGATTTTGTCGGGTGTAGGGACCGGTCGTTAAGGGATTCATGTGGTTAGGGCGGTGCGCGTAGGGGATCTGTGGCATGCAACTCATTTCATATCGAGGGTTAGCGCAATAGATCTCAATAGGTCTCAGTACTGGGCCATCCGTGCCCCCTCAGTTAAATTCCATTCCATTCCATTCCATTCCAAGGGAATACGAAGAAAACAAATATAATACAAGGAAATAAAGATAAAGTCAAGATGAACAGAGGGAATACGATGAGAAGTAAAGAATACAAGGATAACAAGGGAAACGCAAGGAGAATAAGGTGTGGACAAGGTGAACAATTTTATGTGACTGTCAGTTCCTAACTATGTAGTGACAAGAAAAACGTATTTCTGCGTCAAAACTATTTCATTGATTGAATCAATTAATGTACCATTACACATAACTTGAACTGGGAATCTACTAGTGTGTGTGTACGTGCATGCTTATTATACATTGCATTTTCTATAGAGACCGTGTATCAGAATGGTTTGGCAAAAAGACATCACAAAGCTTCATTAAGCAGCGAGTTTAATTGCACCAAATCACCATTATACCTCTACAACACACTCAGCTTGGGTTTAACGGCGCGAATCCACTGTATGTATGACGGAAACTGAATGGTAATGAAGTATTCATGCAGTTTGTATGAAATAAGTTTTAAAGTGAATTAAAATGACGTATTATGGCAGCAACTTTTAACAAACTCTACCGCAACTCTACTGTTATCTGTGCATTTGACTTCATACTCATCGCGTCTCACTAGGAATTGTTGTAATAGCAGTTTTAGATACCGAATTAATTGTGCCTACCAAGATTGTGAAGTTATAGACCGTTCTTTTTGTGTGTTTAATTTTACTGCGATGTTAATTTGTTCTTAGTAAAAGTTTGACAGGTAGCATTAAATGTAACTGGTTTAAAATTCAATTCATTTAATATGCGTGTGAATTCCTTAGTTGTTTTCGAAATTGACGTACGAAATTATTATGTTATTCTGAATTCTAAAAATAGGGCCTGTACCTAAAGCTCTTGTACGCCTGCATTTCTGCGTACATATGTGCGTACTTATAGGCCTACTAATAAACACAATAATATATAATATTATATTTGTAAATTTCTTTAGGCCTATATGTAAGTACTACAATAATTACAAAAATACTGTATTTCGAAAGTAAAGTACAATTTGTTGGCTTTTCAGATCTGGCAGCACTGCATTTTAGTCAGCGACATCCTAATTGAAGAAAACTTGTTCAATAAGGACGAATTGACTACTAATTTTATTTCAATTATAGACCAATATTCTAAGTTCCGAAATAATGTTTTCCCCTTCGTAAAGTAGTGATATAAAATTGCGTACGACAAAGAGTTCGGTCTTACCTCGTACAATTAGTCAAAATAGTTGTATGCGTATGAGTATAGTCATACGTATGGCAATCCTTCACTCTTTCTGCTAGTTCACGTACGTTGTTATATTAATAACTGAATGAAGATGTCGACCATTGTTAAGTAATCAAATTCATCTTCAACATCCTGGGTCTACTGACATTGATTTTTTTTTTTATTTTATACTGGAAGTGACGAAGCTTTTAATAAAGATGTTGCATCAGCTTCAACCTCATCGTGGACTCTTAACCCTCAACTCGTATCACATGTATTCCTAACGTAACTGGTATCATGGTGTCTGTGAGACACCAGATGATAATAATTGCTATAAATTATACATTGCTATCTCAATATTTTAGTTGTTTATTAAACCTAATACTTCCTAATATAGGTTTTTAAACACGTGACAGGAAAATATTTTAATACGGACTTACTCAGGGTCAAACAGTGAGAGGAATGTGATTTTCTTCCCACAGCCCAACTGGAAGGTACATAAACGGAGGAAGCAAAATAACCCTTGTAGGAGGAGGGATGGCAGTGGAAAAATTTGGAGCAGTCTCAAAGACGTCTTGATACCAGTAAAAGTTTTGTTTTGTATTTGTGTGGGTGTGTGTTTTTCTATGCCACCAAACAATACTCACTCAACAATGGATGCACATGAAAACATATGCTACGTAATTACGAAATATGTAGCAAACTATGTTGCAAAGTACGTCTATCTATTCTATCATTACCCCTTTATAGGAAGACAAGGGCTGGATTGTCCTCGCACCCAAGTCGCTCGGGTGGGCTCATACTACCCGAGATGGAATGGCGTGCATGCCCTAACATCCTCGACGCACAAATCCCGCTGCACGCCGCCTCCGAACTCCCCTACAAAGTACATAATCCCTACGGAACGAAGTCTGGACACCAAAACATTGCCTAGAGGCGGCTACATTGTTGTTCACTTTACTGACTTATCTTCAGGTTCGTATGTAAAATGAAATGCGTCGCGTGAGGGAGCTCTGATCATTCGAAGTTAATGGGTGCGTGTTTTGAATTTTTTATTGAATTCTAATAGGTTGTTTCGACATAGCATGCCTATCTTCTATTTACAAAGTAAACCTATCGTAAGGAGTTGAGTTGAAGATTATTAAAATGTCATCAATAAAACCTGAAACTGCCTGTGCGTCTAACAGAGTATGGAGATGACTATTTTTCAGTCAAGGACGAAAATTTATAGGCCTAAGGGAGAAAGTGTGTAAGTTAGACAAAAAAGTTAATAAGCATCATGATTGACGAAAATATTGTGACTCTAAAAGACACATCGAACATCTGAAATTGTTTAGTGATTTGATTTCGGATCAGTCCACTTTTTATTATGGCCTGTGTCTGATGATGATATTTGCGAATATTCCGTTCCAAGAACTTGAGAATCCACTTGAATGAAAAATATACGTTTAGAAAACTGTCGACCCCAACAATCATGCGTAGTTACACAGTATTTACCCCCGTCTTATGAAATAACTTGAAATTCTATACGGTCAGCTTGTGGTACCAATAAAAGGGTTAAACTGAAACTGAAGAGTGCTCTTGAAAAAACTCCTCTATATTCGAATATCTGTGAAGTACAATATAAACTAAACAGTTAACAGGCACAAGATTATAATAAATAAAAACTATTTAAAATTCTCACACATAACATCGTGTGATGTCGAAAGAATATTTTCTTGTTTGAGTGACAATCGAGAAAGGTTGGTATTTAAAATTTACAAGTGTACACAGTTGTACATTTCAACAAAATTAGTGAGATTTAAAGTACACCATTTTGATTTAAAATGATTCACCATTTTATAAAAAGAAGAGAATGAAGTAATTCGCTTTCGTAAATGTGTGTTATACTCTATTTGTTTTATCCTGATTATACCGAACAATGCTTTGATTAAAGCACACCTGTCCCCTGTACAAGGTCCCTGAACTACCCTGAGTCGATCTAAAGAACACGACTTGTATAATACGCTACGTAGTCAACTTCTTACTTTCGATGTCCGAATTTCCATCCCTAATGATCCCTTTACCATTCCGCGTAGGCTTCACCGCGGTCCCTCAACCACATATCCACGGGGTTCAAGACATCGGAGCAAGCCCAAAACCTAAAAAAGAAAGGGAGATGATGTTGAAAAAAGGAGAAATATAATGTTAATGGCGATATGAGTCCGAGGTCCAACGCCGAAGGTTACCCAACAATTATGCAGCGATGGGTTGAGGAAAAACTTCGGAAAGCCCTCAACCACAGGGAAGGGGGCCAAATTTTATGAGGAATTCAAAGACTTGTCTCCATCATCACAAATTGTCCTGACATTTATGAAACCCCTTCTCAACATGGGGTATTGTTTCACTGTCTACTCAAATTTTCATGTCTTTGTAACCCACATAATTTTCTCCTATTAGTATGTTAACTGTATACTGTATTAGGCCTATATCTCAAGTGACTTTATCTCGAGCAGTTTATTCTTATGAATTATATATATATATATATATATATATATATATATTCCAGTTATATTACCTAGGTGATCTTGACTACTTGTAATATTGTACTATATTTTATGTAATCTCTAAAGTATCTTCTTTTGTGTTGTTTCGTATTCTATTACCTTCATAATTTTGTATTTCATGTATATTATTCAAACTGGCTGAGTGGCCAGGCAAAATAAAACTATTACTACTCATACATGTATTTATGCAAAATTAACTTCTCGCCTGTGATTGCCATAAAAACAAAAACGTGAAATGTCATTGAACTTGAAAGTGATATCACTATGTCGTATGGAATATAAAGTCCAGATTTGAGAGATGCTTTCTGAAGAATAGGCACATTTTTCACAGTAATAAAATTATTATTTTTTTTTTACTTTAGTGTACTGTATATCTACTGAAACTTTTAAAAGTATCTTAAATAATGTTTATGTTTCCGATCTTAGAGTAAGTGTATGTTAATAAGGAGTTTTTGTTCTACTTTGTAAACCATTTTGCGACTCCCCAGTTTGGTAACACTGGTGTAGGATGTCCCGCTGTGCAATAGTCAGGCGACTTGTACAATCATATGCTACTCACCCCTCCCCCAACTCGTTCTCTCCTCACTCCCATTGATCCGGTGTCTAATCGATTAATTTCCGTTGTAAGATTAATCGATCAAAAATATTTAATCGAATAATCTAGTCGATTAAAATTAATCGGTTGTAGTTGATATTAATTATTATTTTGTTAATACAAACTCATACTAAAACTTCCGACAATATTTCTGTCTCGGAAATTGCTTACAATAGTACTGTTATTTTCTAACTGTAAACCAGGTAGCATAGGGAAAATCTTTGCACAAACACTTCAGAAAGAGCTGGAGATATGAGGACAGTGACGTAATCTATCTATATTAAAAGTTGAAACACAATGCGAAACCCTTATTAACTTTTATGGTTTTCCAAGAAAATTTCCACCTTGTCAGCTCATCTTCCTAGCATATGAAATAAATACTTTTCTGGGATTAGTCCCCCTCATCCCTAATAAAGTAGCTATGTCTACACTGTGTGCAAGTGAGAGCGTAACTGTCTTCTTCTCTCTCTAAAATCTGGTAATTCGTTTACAATAGGAGACAGTCTTCTGTTTCGACAGCTGTACTTTTGCAGTTGCAGTTTCTGTACTGAGTTTGTATATGAAGGTTGTGTGTTTATTTTTGTAAAGAAAAAAAAATCAGTTTTCTGTGGTTTGTGAAAAGTGTAAACTCCATTATGTCATAGGAGAATTTGAGAGGTAAACTCAGTGAAAAGTTTGGATTTAAATTGAACGATCATGAAGAAGTGCTTGACAGAAGAAAAGTTTTTTCGTGTTTAGTGATGCAGGAAACACTGTTACTAAACGTAGAGCGGCACTTAATTCGGAGCATGTGAATGCACTCACATGTTTAAAATCATGGATGAAGCAGTATTAACAAGGTGAGTCTTCATAATTTTTGTTATTTATATTTGTCTCAAAATTTCCCGGAGAAATTGACACAATAAATTATAAGCCTCGTAATAAATATGTTAGTAAGTAATGAAAATAGTTGTTTTGTAATATAACGATACAAAATATTCAGATATACAACATTTAATACTTATGCTTATCACCGAACACAAGTTAAATTTAATAATAATTGTGTATTACAGTATATTACAACATATTTCAACTCGATCAAACTCGATTAATTGATTAAATTCAAATAGTTAATCGATTAAATATTTTGACCGATCAACAGCACTACTAAATACTCGTACAATCACTGCATGAAGAAAGAAAATAGTAGCAGTTATCTCGACAATTATGGAGGATTTAAATACCGCTGTGGAATAACTACAGAGCATAAGGTTATCTGATTCTTCTTAATCTTCATGATCTTCACTTAGTATAACAATCTTTGGAAATAACATAGCGAAACATAAACATTGTATGACTTAGAACGCCCCTTATAGAATGGAACGATCCTCGATATTCCTGGTACCTTGTGAACGTATAGATCTTTAAATGCTAGATAGAAAGTGTCTTGAGAATTAATCCTTTCGTTTCTAGTGCCAATAATGCTAAACAATTTTATTTTCTTATTAGAAAATGATTTTAGTGAAGTAATTTTCTCTGCGCTTCATATCACTAAAAAATAAAATATATATTCCGTATGTTTTATTCAATTGAAGTCCAAAAAATGCATATTTCTTCTTCTTCTTCTTCTTCTTCTCTTCATGGAGTAGGAGAGTCTCCTGTTCCGTCCTCAACT
The DNA here is from genome assembly GCF_040183065.1 of Periplaneta americana. Taxonomy (NCBI): domain Eukaryota; kingdom Metazoa; phylum Arthropoda; class Insecta; order Blattodea; family Blattidae; genus Periplaneta; species Periplaneta americana. The sequence continues at coordinate 93,741,614 of NC_091132.1, forward strand.
GTCCACCTTGTTCTTGGCCGACCAATATCTCTTTTCCCTTGTGGTTTATAATCCAACACCTGTTTCGGTATTCGTTCCTTATCCATTCTTCTTAAATGATTCGACCAACGAATTCTATATTCCTTTATTTTATCTATAATCGGGAGCAGGTTTAGTTCATTCCTTATGTCATCATTTCTATTTCTATTCAATCTTGTACATCCTTTTATTCCTCTGAGAAATTTTATTTCCGCTGATATTAAATATATGGTGAATGTATTGTAGCAGCCATCTACTGGACTAAATGTTATGTAAAAAACATCATAGGCCTTTAAAGTGTAGTAGATTGGCAGTATAGCTTCTTACGTACGCGGTAAAAACCACCTCAAAGAAAAATATTTTGACACGTGAATTGTTGTATTAGTTATGGAGTCATCTTTAGGTGAAGAAGTAACCCCATTGAAGAAACGTAAGTAACGAAAGGAAAAGAAACGGGATATAATGAAGGAAAAGATTAAAGGAGAGGCATACTTCAGCCACAACAGTGTATTTTTTCTCAAAACAACCATTGTCCACAGTTATCTGCATTTACACATGTATTTCTATGAGACAATTTAAGTTATAAATGTAGGCCTAACTCAGTTTTCTCAAGTTTCTCTAACAACTTAAGAAATGGTATGTTGAATTTCATACTTGAAGTGCCAACAACACCCATGCTAGATAGTTTTTTGTTTCTCCTGAAAATTTATGTTTTTGGACTATGGTTGTTTTTTCAAAAACCCTTCAATTTATAAACACCTGTTATTCATTAAATACATGCATTTTTAGAATACTAAAGAAACCAGCAGAGTTATAAACAAATAGGCGGATTTTTTACCGGATAAACATAAAAACTTAATGTTATAAATTTCTTTAAAATTATAGGCTCTACTTAAAAAATATTATTTTAAGTCTATTGCGGGTAAACTGCATCACTCTGAAATTCTTAAAAAGCTCTGGCAGTATATTGTCTTGTCTTTATTTACATTGTGAATGTTCGTATATTAAAACATGACTTCTCATCCGAGTGCAGAAGATTACTGGAAACAGTTGGCATACATTGTCTGCATGCAGCGTATACAGAAGTGAAATAAAACTGTTGCGTCATTAAGGGTAAGAGCGTTTCCCTTAATCCCTAACACAGAGAAGCAATGTGTACGATCTTAAGAGATCCGTTTAAACGCAAATGAAGACGGGAATGGCTAGATTTACAAGCAGAATCTGAAACAAGTGACGTAACTGAGTCTATCTTCTCTAGATTATAAACTGAGAGTTGAGGGAGGGGTGTCAATTGAACTTGAGAATAATATTCAAGGCAAGAAAGGAACGACATTTTAAAGTAGAAATATCATATCGTATGTTTCTAGAATTTTGATTAAATCTCGAGATTATTTTAATACATTATACTGTATGTTATATCAAAATGCCAGAGGAAGATTCAAAGAAAAATACTGGGCACCACGCTACGGACAGAATGACAAACGAAACACTACAAAGACTGGCGAACACTACTGACGCAGCAGAACGAGCCACGGCAACGAAGTGGACCTGGGGGGAACATGCGGCGAGATTACATCAGACAAGATGGACCCATGCAGTCACAATGTGGGACCCCTACGTCGGAAAGAGAGGACAGGGAAGACCACGGCTCAGATGGTCTGACATGTTTACCAAAGAGGCGGGGAAACAATCGTCGAGGACAGCAAAGAACAAGTTTTGTGGAAAGAACTAGGGAAGGTCATTGTAAACAGATAACGTAATTAGTGTTAAGATATTGTAAATAGTAAAGTCAGTATTAGTGAAAGTGTAAGATAAGTTTTGTAAATAGTAAAGTCAGTGTTGAGAAAGTGTCAGGTAAATAGTGTAAATAGCAATCACTTTTTGTCAAAGTGCCAGTGTCAGTATAATGTGTGTAGTGCAAGAATAAAATGAACAAATAACAGAGTGCTGAGAGCTGAGACTAGTTAAAGTCTAACAGGGTTATTAACCATGTCACGAAAGCAGTATACACGACAAGCTCGCCTGGATTGGCTCACCAAGCGAGTACACTTGAGCCATCCCTGTCGAGGGGGTTCTAACCCCATCACAGGAGGCCTGTGTCCAACATGGGACATCATGGCTAACATTCATTCATTCATTCATTCATATCAAAATACGATATGAGCCAAAACAAACAGTACCCACTGAAATTTTCGCTCATCTACTGTCCACGTTTCCTTAGCAACGAAGTATTTATTTATTGTATACAATAGTTTGACATATTGTGAACTCAGTGTTGTGTTGATTTCTGCAATAATTACGGTTCTCACAACAAAGGATAATATGTTTATTGTCGAGCATTATTTCCAGTCATACGGAGTGGGGCATCAGAATGGGTCGAGCTTGTGCTACGTTAAAGAGCAGTACCAGGAGCGATTTAACATTACGGCGCAAAATATCACAACAATGTTAGCTGTCGTCGAGAAGTGTCGTCGTGCGGCATCAGTTTTATGTCGCCATGAGTCTTATAAGGACTTATCTTCATTTTCAGTGTATGTTCGTAATTTCAGTAGTCCGTATGATCCGAAATAATGCTCGACAATAAACAAATTCTCCTCTGTTGTGAGAACCATAAATGCAGAAATCAACACAACATTAAATTCACAATCAGTGGCGACTCGTGATATTTTTTGTATGTAGGATATGAGATTGATGACTGATGACCAAGGCAGAAACTAATATTAATAATAATAGTATAATATAAGTAATAATAATAGTATTAATAATAATAATAACAATAATACTAATAATAATAACAATAATACTAATAATAATAATAATAACAATAATAATAATAATAATAATAACAATAATAATAATAATAATAATAACAGAGCATGCAAAATCAATACATATAGGCCTATGTTACTCTTTGACTCATCATTGTAGAATTTGCAATTTATTAGTAGTGAAGTTCGATTCTTCTCCTCATTTTAGTTGCGAAGATGGCTCCTAAGCCATTGAACAGCCCGATATTTACCGATGTTCCGTCCTAAGTTTGCGCAATTAATTTCTTGCTACAGTTAAATTCTTCTAAATAATCAAATACAACTTCAGATATTCTTTCGGCTGTCCTATCATCTACAGTCCTGTTAATTCTTGTATTTATTATAGCTTATTTTATTTATCTTTGTGTAATTTTGTTTTTTATTCATTTTATTTTATATTATATCATTTTAAATTATTTATTATTTCGTTTATTCTATTCATATAAAATGACCAATGAACTGCATTTAAGAAGGCTGCAAAGGTAGTTGAAAATTCTTATTGTAATCTCTAACAGGATCTCCATCACCCAGAAAGAAGGGTCGGAGTATTAGGATATGCGGTCATATCCTCAAACTCGGTTAAACTCAAGCCATACCCCTTCCTCCGCACTATCGACTGTCCCCTAATTTCACAGCTAGAAAAAACCGTTTGCTATAAGATGTTTGGATGGTTCCTCGGAAATTATTTCTGCGCTGTGCAGTGGCGACAACTCACGACAGAAATTGTAAGCTGAAAGGAAATTATTACGTCGGAACTCATTGAAAATCAAAATCTGTAATTGAAATGTTTTCTATCCTCAGAGACACGAAATTAAACTGTAGGATCATCCTCATATAGTTCATGAAGGAATTGCCACTGTTCACAATATGTCCAACTATTGTATACAATACAGTAAATACTTCGTGCAGATGAGCGATAATTTCAGTAATGCTTGTTTTGCAGCATACTGTATAAAAACTGGTGTTAATGAAAATAGTAATAATAACAATAACAATAACAACTAGAACATTAATAATAATAATAATAATAATAATAATAATAATAATAATAATAATAATAATGTATCCAATATTTACCCACTGCACTCTACGTGATTCGGGTTATGCATATTGCGGATAGATGGCAGGACTGCGATCCATTTTCTAGTTGTACACCAATTTGGCGGGCCACAATGTACATGATGTGTATCTATGGAGAGTTATGTGTAATCTACTAGGGTGAGTGTATGTGTAAGTGTAGTGTCTGGAATGAGTAAGGATGATGATGATGATGATGATAAAGAAGAAGATGAGGAAGGGAGAAGGGGAAACCCAGTGCCGGCACGTAGCGTACTTCTGTCAATAAGTACCAAGGGGGCCGCCAGGCTTAACGTTCCCGTCTGATGCAAGAATCACTATCAACAGTGACATATATGCCTTCTCTTCATATGCACTGCGGAGATATTTTGGATTTAACTCAGGCACATTGGTGCACAATCTAGTGATTAGAAGTTGAGCACCGCCATCTCTCCTAGTCTCGAGGTAGAAATTTTTCACCCAATAATAATAATAATAATAATAATAATAATAATAATAATAATAATAATAATAATAATAATAATAATAATTTTTATTTATTTATTTATTTAATGTGCTGTACAACAGCCAGTGGCCAATTACAGTTCAGCACAAATATAACAAAAACATAAAACAAAAATAATTATTACACATAAATATAATTACAATTACAATAATGACGATGAATGGATAACTAAGAATACTATGAGACAATGTTAATTGAGTATAATGCCTAAAAGAATACATAAATGATAAATCGTTGCCAAGAGCAAACAAAGTCTATACATTGAAGGGATCGAATTCGCAGCCATGCATGTTGGCATTTTTAATGCATCTGGAGACTGGTGAAAGAAATTTCGAATTTCTAATATAGAAAAGTTTGTGGGCTCTCATATCTTTTGTTGGAATACGTAAGGTAATAGTGTTTAAGAAAGAGTCACAGGATATATTACCTTTGAGGACTTTACAAAAGAACTGATACTCTAGCTCATGGCGTCTAGCATATAAATTTTGACAATTAAAATATTCACATTTTCTCTCATAACTATACCCGGAATTAATGGACAGAAATCTGAATGAACATAAGGATATAAATTTTCTTTGTATATTTTCTAATTTAGCCGAGTCCGTAGTTGTAATCGAGTTCCAAACTACAGATGCATATTCGAGTTTCGATCGCACCAATGTATAGTATAGCATTAAAAGAGAATCGGGCGTGGAAAAAGAATAAGTTATTGACCGTATTATTCCTAACATTCTGATTGCGTGATTGTAAATGTAATCAACGTGACTATGAAAATACAATTTTCTGTCAAAGAATATTCCCAAATCTTTTACGCAATCCGTTCTGTTAATTAGTACATTATTTAGATAATAATTAAATTTCAGTGAAGAAGTTTTTCTAGAAAAGGTTATTACATTAGTTTTGGATACGTTAATTTTCATACCATTATCTTCCGACCATTTAGCGACTGAATTAATGTCACATTGAAGTGATTGACAGTCAGTACTACTTTTGATTGTACGAAAAAATTTTAAATCGTCTGCAAATAATAAACAGTCAGAACTTATTCTTTTACATATATCATCTATGAATATAATAAATAGGAGAGGTCCTAAAGTAGATCCCTGCGGGACTCCGCAATTTATATTATAAGAATAAGAGTGTATATTAAACAGTCTTACACATGAAACTCTATTACTTAAATAATTTTCGAATCACTTTACGTAGCTTACAGAAAGGCCAATATTTCCTAACTTATGAAGAAGGATATAGTGCGGAACTACATCAAAAGCTTTGCTGAAATCAAAATATATTGAATCAGTTTGTCCCTGCGTTTCAATTATTGGTACAATTTGATTTAGATATGTGACCAGGTTAGTGACAGTGGATTTAGTTTTAGTAAATCCATGTTGTGAAGAATTGAGCTTGTTTTTCACATAAAACGATATATGTCTATGAATAATGGTTTCAAAAATTTTTGAAAAGTTATTTAGGATCGAGATAGGTCTGTAGTTTCTGACATCATTTCTTTTTCCGTTTTTAAATATAGGAATAATTGCAGCTTGTTTCCATAGTGAGGGAAATTCACCATTTTTCTAACTAATATTAAATATGTGGGCTAAAAGAGGAATAAATATATTAGAGCATCCTATAATTATAAAATTTGGAATACCATCAGTGCCAGTTGTTTTTGTTGGTTTCAGTTTTTTAATTGCTTTACGAACGTCATCATGTGTTACTTTAGGTATAGGTAATGAGTCTGTTATATTCGTAATAATGTTTTCATATGTATGGCTGTGTTTAGTCTGAACAAATTTGAAGTGATCAGCAAAAGCATTGACAATGTCTAATTGATCTGTGATGTGTTTATCGTTAAGAATTAATTCAGAGGGATAATTATCTGTCTTCCGAAATGATTCAACATATTTCCAAAACTTTTTTGGTTCCGTTTTAAGATTTTCATTAATATTTTGAAGCCATGATAATTTATCCGATTTAATTTTAGATTTCACAAGTTTTCTATAGTAGGAAAATGCTTGATAATAAAATTCAGTTTTGAATTTTTTATATTTTTTATGTGCATGGTCTTTCTTTCTAATAAGTTTACGTAAGGTGTTAGAAAACCATTGTGGATAACTAGACCTTTTGACTCGAGTGACAGGAACTGCCTGGGATATGACACTATTAACTACTGAACATAGTGAGCTAGCTGCATCGTTAACATCAACAGCTTGGTAAACACAGGACCAATCGTAATTATATAGACTCCAATATCAATTCAAGTAATCACCTTGAGAATAATTTGGGAAAGAATTTTGTTGATTCTGGGGAGAAAAATTTAGTGTGACTTCAAGAGTTATTGTTAAGGGAGGATGATAGTCATCCTGCAAGACTAGCGAGTGAGTGGCCAGATTGACCTCAGTCTCGATTAAATTTGTAAATACAAGATCAAGTAAGTTTTTGTTATTAACTGTTGAATTTACTTGTTTCAATCCAAGAAAGCAAGAAGATGAAAATAACTCTTGAGCCTTAATTTTGGAGTAGTAATGGATGTTATTAGCACAACAACCAGATGACCAATTCATACCAGGAGTGTTAAAATCGCCGAGAAAAACTACTCTATTATTGTGTGTATCGAGATGATTTTCAAGAAAATTTAGATAAGATTTTAGAAACTTTGGATCAGTATCAGGTGGAAAGTAATGATTACCAATTAACAAATTGAATCCGTCTTCCATAGGAATCTGAATCCATACACACTCGCTAATGAATTCTAAGTAATGTCTCCGGTATACTACATGTATTTGATTGTTGACAGCTATTAAGACACCACCACCACGGGTTTTATTGGTATCCTCAAATTTTCTATCACCACGAAAAATGGTATAATAATTAGGAAATAAATTATTATACTCAACAAGCTCTTGAAGCCATGTTTCTGTCAAACAGATAATAGTGTCAGCATTACTAACAACATTTCCGAAAAATTCATCAATTTTAGTGTTTAATCCTCTGACGTTTTGATAATATATTTCAAGATGATTGCTTGAACTATACATTGTATATCAATGGTAAAACTAAGAGGCATTCCCGTTGGATCCCTCAGGTTCTCTAGCAGTAGAAGCATAGTGTTGCTCCGGTTTCAATTTACCATAGAAAGGTGCGATAAGACATCCGACTGGCCAGACACCAGTGTTGTTAATTAAGTGGAAATCTTTTTCCTCAACCGAGATATGGAAAGAGGAATAAGTTTCATATTTTGTCTTTAATTTGGTTACTACCAGGGAACTTAGCGTAAGTTGGTTCTTTAGAGAATCCTCAATACTTTTACCATTAACTTTCGGACTGAATCTAGATACAAAAAGAGATTTCATTTTAGCTCTAACTGGAACTGTTTCAAGCGCACTAGATGTTAACACACCCTGAGTGACTTTACGAACTTTGCGCTTTTTTGCTACAACTTGAAATCCCTCACCGTCAATAGGAGGTGAAGGGGATCCGACCTCATTAGCCGTAAGTTGCGTAGTCACAACATTTGAAGCAGACGCTGACTTCGCAGCACCTGGATTACTTTGTTTTGATGACGCAGGTGCTGATTGAGACAACACCTGACTGTATGATTTTCTGATGCAACTAGCATTAACCTGCTGAACTACTTTCGGATTTCATTGATCCGAATTTGTAGAGCAAATTCTTTTGTCCAAAATTTCGGCCATCTGAATTTTCAGTGCCGCATTCTCATTCTTAATTTCTAACATTTCATTATGTAGACTTTTAACATAGTCCAATATGTCACTAAGAGTATCCAATATGGTCACACTATTTAACCTTACAGTCTCTACCTGCACAGATAGAGAATCCAAAGAAGGCAGAGAAGGCAGCTTGAGTTCTCTAAATACTAATAATAATAATAATAATAATAATAATAATAATAATAATAATAATAATAATAATAATTTGACAATGGGCCAGAGTCCCGTCATCTATCCCCAAGATGCGGAAACCGAATCGGTGAGTAGGTATTAGATATACACATAATAATACTAATACTAATAATAGTAATAATAATAATAATAATAATAATAATAATAATAACTTACAAATGGCTTTTAAGGGACCCGCAGGTTCATTGCCGCCTCACATAAGCCAGCTATCGGTCCCTATCCTGAGCAAGATTAATCCAGTCTCTATCATCATATCCCACCTCCCTCATATCCATTTTAATATCATCCTTCCATCTACGTCTAGGCCTCCCCAAAGGTCTTTTTCCCTCCGTCCTCCCATTAACACTCTAGGCCTATATGCAGTACTGGATTCGCCCATACGTGCTACATGCTCTGCCTATCTCAAACGTCTGGATTTAATGTTCCTTGTTATGTCAGGTGAAGAATACAATACGTAGAGTTAATAATAATAATAATAATAATAATAATAATAATAATAATAATAATAATTATTATTATTATTATTATTATCATTATCATTATTACTACTACTGCTCGTACTATTGGTGTTGAAAGTAAAATACCATACGTACAACACGAGTTATACCATTGGTGTTGTTTAGTCAACTGTCCGAAGACATGTGTGAACCACGTAAGTGATACCAATAAGGAATCTCATGAGGCAACTACACCAGGAGATAATGGGGTAGTGTGGCCAATTCCTTGCTCCCTCCATTGCATATATCGCCGATTAGCTACATGTTACACTAATCAGACTTCAGATGCATACAAACAATAAACTGTTCTTCCTCTTACACATATCGTCAACTGGGATGTACTGTCTTATAAAGAAAAATATTTTGTCAAAGAGACACAGATATATTATGAATATTCGTGTATACTTCATATATTCATATATGAATATAAAGTAGCCTATATATCAATGTTAACAGTGACTCAAAAAACTGTCGTCGAAAATGGCTATAATGTTATTTAAATACGCGCTCTAGCATACATGAATTATACAGAGCTTCTACAAAAGACCTTTCCGGTTTCGAACACTATTAATTTACATTCTATGAATCTCGAGTGCATGAAAAAAGTAGCAAAAGAAAGAAAACATCAAAAAGTTTACTTGTGACACCATTGTTTTCCTAATTGGTAATACTGTCTCATAACAGCACATATAAACAAATTTGTTCATTGTAGAGCAGAAATGGTGCTATAGAGGACAGAAAAACTTGATTTTATATGAACTAGTCGGTTATTAATGTGCAACGGCATTACCGAACAAAGTTTCGTGCAGATCCACCCAGTGAGCCCACAATTGGTAAATGGTACACTTATTTTAAGGCAAGATTCTTCATCCGTACCGACTACAGTTGCTGCAAACCCTAAAACCAGAGGACAAAGTGCTACGAAGAAATTTGTGCACGAGTATGCAGACTTTAATTGAAAATAATGATGAATTTATTCCTTCCGTGGTGTTTTCTAACGAAGCCATTTTACATTTTTCTGGTAAGATAAACAGACATAACCTCAGAATCTGGGGATCGGAAATACGCGTACCTACGTGGATCTTGACTATAGGCTTGATGTGTGCCGTGTTATCAAGGGGGGACACATTGAACACCTTTAAGGTAAGGAACTAAACCTTTTGAGTTTCTCTTTCCATTGGTACTATTTTCATGCACCTCAGATTCATGAAACGTAAATTATGTGTGTTGGAAACCGGAAAGGTCTTTTGTAGGAACCCTTTATGTCTAAAATGCAGGTAACAGGCCATTGATAATACAAAGGAGGAGAGTTCGGCCTGCACCATGAATCGGGACTCGGCATAGCTCAGATGGAAAGAGCGCTGAGCGCCCAAAGCTGAAAAGTCCTGCGTTCGAGTTCCGGTGCCGGAACGAAATTTTTTCCAATAAGAGATATGCTTATATTATACGAGTATTATATATATAGGCTGCATTAGCCTATATACGAGTATACACAATACATATATGAATTGCACGTTATTGTATAAAAGTGATTGACAGTTTTTCATTTTATGGGTTTATTTTGCATTTATGATGAGTGAAGGACTATTTAAGGGTAACTTATGTGGTTTTTTAATTAATTACTTCAAAGGGATTCTTTTATTCGTACAACTGGGCAACATTGGCAAAACATGCATTCGTTTTACTTGAAAGTTGCAGTAGAAAATATGTAATGTTTTTTTTTTTTTTTTCAGTTCATTCCTTAGATACCTTGATTCTTCCAAAAAAACGCGCGCCTGAATAGCGTAGACGGCATAGCGCTGGCCTTCTGTGCTCGAAGTTGCGGGTTCGATCCCGGCCCAGGTCGATGGCATTTAAGTGTGCTTAAATGCGACAGGCTCTTGTCAGTAGTTTTACTGGTATGTATAAGATCTCCTGCGGAACAAAATTCCGGCACATCGGCAACACTGATATAACTTCTGCAGTTAAGAGCGTCGTTAAATAAACCATAATTATTATTATTCTTCCAAAAACAGATTTCAAAACACCGCAAATCAAAGAGGCCTTCCTGCGTAGTTCAGTGGCAGGGTGGTAGCTTATTCAGCTGACTCGGGATCGTACCTAAGCTTAGATTGAAATTATACTTATAATTTATGGAAAAGAGAGTATTGGAATACTTAAGGTGATTTTTCCTTGACTTTTCCTTTTCCCCAAACTAGGCCTACATAATATCCTCCCTCTAATGCTCTCCATTTTCAGTGTTATCATTTCATGTTACCAAAAAGAAAATATTACACACAGTAGTGCTGATGGAAGATGGATAGCTAAGATTTCTTCGTTGTCTCTGAAATTTTCACGATTAAGTACCGGTAAACGTTCGAGATGTTCAGTTGACGAAAAAAGCTGAAATACAGGATTGATACAGGTTTAGTCAACGACATTTGTTGATATAAACATCAAACTGCAACGTTTAGTTGACAGGCTTCATTAGCATTCGGAGGTCTGTAAAATCTCGTGACCATTAGGAAAATCTGTGATCCATATGCTTTAGTAGTATCTCCTGTTCTGAACATGCATTGGGATGGAGTTCATTTAACTCATCCATTCCACTAGGGATTGTATAGGCCGATTCAAGGGATGAAGTATTGTCTGATTTCTAAAGAGCTTCCGACGCCTCTCGTATACACACGCACGCACAACCGTCGGCTCCAGCTGATGGGTTTTACAGTTTACGTCACTGTAACGTTGCCACCTTTACATGATTTTAACTCTCCAATTTTATGCCACGTTCGACTAAATGGACATGATATTTCATTTGGAATGACGGTCGGTCACAAAATCGAACTACTGGTCGAGAGCGGAATCGAGACACAAGCATATTTTTTCATTGCTTCGATTACTGCTGGAATTCTAAATGAGACTCTCCCTCTGCAAGAGAGAGAGAGAGACAAAGAGAAAGGAAATAGGGAATAATATATTACCACAGTCCAGTATATACAGTAACGAAGCTTGAGTTGTGAGGGTGCTAGGAACAATAGACTGTGCAGGTACTATTTCGCATTGTCTGTAATGAGGCGATATTAGCGATCCTAGTGGTTAGCAACTATCTATGGATGTATATTTACTAAGTATTGAGCTTCATGACTGTATATAAGCCTACTAGACTGTGATATTACTCTAACGAATACTGTAATTGTTATTCAGGCTATAGAGTTTTACACCTATCATGGAGGCACAGCTTGATTTTTGTTTTTAGCAGTTAATTCAAAGTAGCAAAAATGATTTGGTTATTTTGAATACAAGTAAGGTGTACATCGAACATATTAGCTTCATACTGAGAGAAAGTTACAAGTCAACATTTCACGCTTTAGTGAACCAAGCAATCTTCATGCATGCACAGACATTATGTGTCTATTAGTGTCGTACAATGTTCGAACATTACAGGGAATATCAAGATACTACAAACTTTTCCCTACTCCATAGGCATCCTAACAGTACGTGGAAGTAAAGCATGTATACTAAAATAACCGAGTCCATTGAAAACCGTTAAGAGGCCTTATGTTCGGTTTATGTTTGCTGAGTCTTTGTAGAGCAGAAGCTACCTTTGCGTTTGTTCATCTTTCCCCTTCTTTACGTAATTATGTTCAGTGCCTTTCTTCTTAGTTCCTCCTCTACCTGCGCCTATATGTTTTAGCTGCTTAAGGATACCAGGCACATATCTTGCGAAGTTACTCATAGTAATGAGTATAGGTAATTTTTCTTGTTATAATATGACTAAACATTCACATAAATATATGTATAAATAAATCAAACAATATATATTTAAAAATGCATATGTTCAAAGTAATAATAATAATAATAATAATAATAATAATAATAATAATTTATTTTAGCTGGCAGAGTTAAGGCCATAAGGCCTTCACTTCCACTCAACCAGCAAAAAGTATATATAGGCCTACATATGTATGAACTTACAAGGAATTCAGAAATTTGATTTAGATAGGAGCTACATGTATACAAGAGTTATTTACGAATTAAACAACAAAATACTATGAACTGTTAATTAAACACTGAAATACAAACTATGTAGCAGAATTAAGCTAAAATACATAGAATGTTAATACAATTTCAAATAATGTTAGATAATAGAAAGAGATTATTATGATACAATTTTGAAAATACAGCACTATCAGGATGCATGTCTAAAGGAAGGAGTAACAATGTAGACAGTGATAGTTTAAGTCAGTATGATTGGAGTGAAATGCTAAGAAGGTTATCTTTTAAGCTGTTTTTAAAAGTGTTTATTGTCTTGCAGCCCCTAATACTTTGTGACAGGGAATTCCATTGCCGCGAGGTGGATACTGTAAAAGATGATGAATAACGAGATGTTCTATGAAGAGGTATACTTAAAGCGCCACAGATAAGTGATCTGGTATTTATGTCGAGAAACGAGACGAAAGGTAATTTGGTGTTGAAATGTGCAAAATTCGAAAGAGTAAAGACAAAGAGTGTGAAGTTCTACGTTCTTTAAGTCGGAGCCACGAAAGACTTGCGAAGGACGATGATATGTGATCATATCGTCGGATGTTGCATACGTATCTGACGCACATATTCTGAACTCGCTGTAACGTGACTGACAGTTCAGAACTTAGGTCACTTAACAAAACGCCACAATAATCGAAATGCGGCATTACTAGGGTTCGGTACAAAGTACCGACTTGTATGTGCAAAGTTCAAACATGAGAGAGGAAACCAAAACATTGCAAAATTAATTTTATTCCATATGAAAAAAAAAAACTGATCGTAAGATATGTGCTCAAACCCTTAAGCGGTTTTAAATATTGTCCTGCAATGTTCCAACATGAGAGAGGCAACCAAAACATTACAAACTTCGTCTTATTATACATAAAAACTAATCGCAGGTCTATGCTAAACATGAAGGAGTAGGAGTGTAGGACAGCGAATATTTTTATAACAAAGTGGAACAAACACAACAAGCCTTCTTCTGCAGAGCGAATATAGACGAATATCGAACTTCGTCATACTCGACTAACTTCAATCGAACATAGTGTCTGTAATACTTCCATCATCCGTATAGTCACACAAATATTGTTACCGAGCAACTGTTATTTATTTGAATATTATGTAAAGAATGTAATTACAGTTATTTTCTTTCTGTAATTGGTTTAGTAACAACTGTCATGTATTTCAAAACATAATATGATGTGCCTATATGTACGCATAATTCTGTCGAAGTTTAATCGTATTTTTGTAATGAAAATTACCTGTCGTCACATCTCAATAAAACTTCACAAGATTTGTTGTAAGGAGTATAGGAGAGACCAGCGAACTCAATGGGCACAGATCATACAAAAGGCAAGACCGAGCGAGCGAGACAGATCCGCTGCTTCAAAGCAGACTCCGGATCTTTTTACGCTCGACAAACTTGAACTGAACATAGAGCATGAAATGCACGACACTAGTGTCTATATCTGTTTATTCGTGTACCTGTGTTTGTAGGTCGGTGAACAACAGGAATACTACTTGGATTTAATAACAACAATAACGAAGCACATATCTAAAGGCAATTAATATGAATAAAATATAATTTTTACTAGGCATGGGTGAAACTAGAAAAAAAATCAAGAGCCACCCATATTTCGTCCAGACATGCAACGAGTAATCCATTCGAGTTAAGATAATGATACATTTACTGAAATATATAAAACAATAGGTAAGCTTATTAGATATCTACGCAACGCGAACACGCGCTCTCTGAGACGCTCTGAAGCTATGTAGGACAATATCTTGATATGCGTAACAAATGTAACGATATTAATTTAGAGAGCACATTCGAATTTCTTCCTACAATCTCTTTTGTCAACATCATATGTATTAGTCGTAATAATAATAATAATAATTCTTTATTTATACTGGCAGAGTTAAGGCCATAGAGTCTTCTTTTACACTCTACCAAGTCACAAAGTATAGAAGCAGTTTAAATTTAACAAAAAGTTAAAGAACAGAATACTTACATATTATAAAAAAATGATAATAGTAGCATAATAAAATGGACACTAAACAACATGAAAATAATACCATAATAGAAAAAAAAAAGAAAGTAAAATACATTGGAATATAGTGAAAGCAACTCATTTAGTACAAATGGTTAATATGGAAAAACGTAAGGGAAAATATATCAAAACGGAATGTCATAAAATATTAATAAAAATAAAAGAAATACGGAAATTAAATAAAATTCACGATAAAAGGGCTATGATAATAAATTCACCGGCTGATAAAGAGAACAAAAAGGGGAAAAGAAGGAAAAAGAAATATATAGCCTGTATTTTTTCCAAAACTATGGCAGAGAAAAGGGCTTATACCTGAAAGGAATCTGAATTGAAAAATGCAATTTTAATTTATTTCTGAAACTAGACTATGTCCGACAGTCTCTGATATGTTGTGGTAGAGAGTTCCAGAGATGAGCTGCAGAAACGGTGAAAAATGAAGAGTAGAAGGATGTTCTGTGTTTAGGAATGGAGAGTGTGATATGGTGTTGAGAGCGAGTATCTATTTCGTGATATGAGGACAAATGTTGAAAACGAGAAGCTAGGTAGCTAGGGTTAGAGGTCTAAAGAATACTGAAGAGTAAAGTGAGAGAGTGAATAGTTCTTCGCTCCTTGAGACGGGCCCAGGACAGTATATTTAATGAAGGTGTGATACGGTCAGATCTACGGACGTTGCAAATAAATCGAACGCATGCATTATGAACACGCTGTAGTCTGTCTGTCAGTCTCGTGTTAAGGTCAGTGTAGAGAGTGTCACAGTAATCAAAATGAGGCATCAAGAGCGATTGCACTAAATTCTTCTTGAGAAGCAACGGAAGGAAATTTCGAATTCTTTTTAGTGTGTGAATTTTCATACAAATTATTTTACATTTGTGTGTGATTTGAGTATTCCAACTTAAGTTTTTGTCCATATAAATTCCTAGATTTTTTACTCTACCACTGTAAGGGATAATAGTTTCATTCATTTTAACAGGAGATAAGTCACCTGTATTTAATTTACTTAAAAGTCGTTGATGTCCCATTATAATTGCATGTGATTTCTCTGAGTTCAATTTCAGTCCAAACTTTTTCGTCCATGAAATAATTGATTTTAGGTCATTGTTTACTTCATTTATTGCGTAATTTAGTGCCGATATAGGTGCAGAGGTATATATTTGTAAGTCGTAGTGACATAAAATAAATAGAAGTCTTAAAAAATGTGAAGTCTATAAAAAATTCAGGCGCCATATAGAATTTTTAGTTGCCATGTCTATGTGGTGCCCGGAATTTGACTACCTCTGATTTTTACAATAAGTAAAACACATCTAGATACTTTAGACATAATTAAACTTTGGAATTAACAAATAAAAAAATATACCGGTATATACATTTCAGCACAAACGTAAATCAAACGCATTTCTTAGTACGTCCATTACAAATCTCGACATCTGTACTATTGACTATGTATATTTTTATCTCTGATTGAGTTTCTGGCTATGTACATCTACTGTATTATCAGGCAGTACTCCCCCTAGTAGCCGCAGGACCTTGACGTTGGTGGGGGAGCCTGTGAGTACCAATGAAACCGGGGGCTGTACTGGTAGAGTTACTCATGCCAGAGAGATCCCGGTGGAGGTACCTGACAAAGAAGCGGCTTACCAAAATACCAACTGAAATCCAACCCAATTGGGGTTCCCAGCTGGAGAACCTTGGTGGGACTCCCAGTTGGAGCACCACTTTGGTGTACGGGTTGGTCTACCCAAGCCAAGGTGGAAAGCATCGTGCCGAGGGCTGAATGGCACAGGGGTAGCAAAATAATCAGTGTCGCTAACGATCTCTGTAGGGCACCAGACGACACTCTTGCAGTACTTGGCCTTCCCAACATATTCAGGGCTCTGTGTTGGGTGACCTTTAGTTCCCCGGTTCTCGTGGGACCAAAATGCAGGACACAAGAACAAAGGAGGATGTTAGAAACTCTCCAGCTGAGAGACATCTAACATCGGATAAAGGGATGGGGATCACTGCCTCTTCCATAAACAAGCTGCACCTGGGCTCGAAAAGGCTATCAGGGGCAGAAAGAAAGAGAAGGAGAAGGGAAAGGGAAGCGATGTTGAGAGCCGGGAGCACTGCGCACCCAGGCCCTTCATCTCTACCCATTGGTGTTGTGAGCGGAGCCGAACCAAAGACTCCCAAGAGGACTAGGTCTAGCACTGCCACTCCACCCTCGGCAGGGACTCAGGCTGTAAAGAGACCCAAGGGCATTGTTCCTGAAGTCTCTTACAGCGAGGCCTTAGCAACCTTTAAAATGGCTATCGTCGGGACATCATATCCTGATGACAAGCTAATAGAAAGTGACATTGGTCACATTCAGGCAGCGATCCTGAGGGGATTAGACGGCGCGCAATCTGGCGAGCCTCTACACTCCTCAGGACATTTTCATTACAGGATGGGGCCCTGATCTACTATTGTGAGGATCAGAACTCATGTTTATGGCTCCAGAAATGTCTTAATGGAACAACAATTAGGGATAATTTTGTTCTAAAGGTAATGGAGGCCAAGGAACTACCCAAACCAGTTAAGGTAGCCTTTGGGACCCTGGATCTTACGACCTCGGATCCTAAGGTGCTGCTGAGACGAGTTCAACTACTTAATCAAGGGCTCTGCACAGAGCATTGGAAAGTGGTTAATAAGCAGCGTTTAATTTTGTTGATAGACCAGGAATCGGCTATAAATTTTCAGAGAAGGGGCTGACCGTCTATACTGGGGTAGACAAGGGTCAATTCAAGATCCTACTCGACCCCAATAAAAAGGCGACTCAAGACGCTCAAGAGGCAGCTGCTGGAGTGGATGATTCTCCGGAGTCCATGGAGACTGGAATCCCGGAGGAAATTCCCGCTCAAGAGGCTGTATAAGTGAGTATTTTAATTGGGTAATTATGAGAGTAATTCAAATTAACCTTCACCATTGCAAGGCAGCTTCTGCCTTACTAAGCAAGTAACTGGCTAGTGAAAATATAGACATTGCTGTCATACAAGAACCATGGGTATATAGGGGATTTGTTAGGGGAGTTAACTGTACTGGAGGCACTCTTTACTGCCCCAATACTGACAATCCAAGAACTTGCATTTATGTTAGAGACTGGATGAATGCTTTTCTTAAAGTAGAGTTCTGTTCCAGGGATGTAACTATTATAGAGACGTCCATAAGGGAGGGGGGCAGAAAGAGGATTTTACAATTCTCATCTGCCTACTTTCCTTATGATGAACCTAACCCGCCATCGGAAACGGTGAGGAGACTCGTCTCCCACTGCAAGGAAACGGGTAAGGAACTCATCATAGGGACTGATGCCAACGCTCACCATGTGCTGTGGGGAAGCACCGACATCAATCCAAGGGGCGAACAGCTGCTGGAATATCTGGTAAGTACGGACCTGAATATTCTAAACAAAGGTAACGAACCAACTTTTGTTAATTCACAGAGAAGGGAAGTTATTGATCTAACGCTGGGGACTAAATTGGTTGAGGACCTAGTTTCTAACTGGTATGTATCATCAGATACGTCTGCATCTGATCATAGATATATATATATATATATATATATATATATATATATATATACATACTTTAGAATTAAATCACAGATCACTAATCCAGTGATCATTAGGAACCCGAGGTATACCGACTGGGACGCATACAGGATGGACCTATCGGCATTGACAGCGAGTATATCAAGGGACATTCGTTCTATAATAGATGTGGAGTTTGCAGTTGACCAGTTGCAACAGTCAATTCTCCTATCATATTATGATAATTGCCATGCTAAAGTCGCAGGCTCGCCAAGACTGGTTCCTTGGTGGTCAAAAGAGCTAAGCGAACTTAGACGTAATACAAGGAAACTTTTCAAACTTGCTAGGAGAACTGGTGATTGGATTACCTATCAGAGGGAACTCACCAGTTACAGCATGGCTATTCGGAAAGTAAAAAGGCAATCATGGAGGGAGCACTGCGAAGGGATCGAAAGTGTTCCTAGCAGTGCCAGACTCATGAAGCTATTGGCAAAAAGTGCTAACAGAAATGTTAGCACAATTAAACTGCAAGATGGCAGTTATACACAGTCTGGAAAAGAGACGTTGCTTCAATTAGCTAACGCACATTTTCCAGAATCAGAGGTAGTTAACAATGGTCGGATGGCTGATCAGGTGCGACCGGAACTGTTCCGCTTGTGTTCGAGCAAGGAGGACTGGGCCCTGGTCAGGGATGTGATCACGTTAACTAAAATAAAATGGGCCATTTATTCTTTTGACCCATATAAATCATCAGGACCTGACCAGATCATACCTGCACTGCTGCAAGAAGGTATGGACTCTCTACAGTTTATACTATGTAGCATCTACAGAGTCTGCCTAGCCTCTGGATATGTACCTCAGGCATGGAGACAGACCAAGGTTATATTTATACCAAAACGGGGCGTCCAAGCTATGCTGTTGCGAAAGCATACCGCCCGATCAGTCTCTCCTCGTTTCTTTTAAAGACACTAGAGAGATTAGTGGATAGACATATTAGGGACAAGGTGTTGAAGGAGTTTCCTTTACATAAGTACCAGTTTGCCTATCTACCTGGGAAATCTACAGCAGCAGCACTTCATCAGGTAGTCTCGTCTATCGGGAAGGGGCTGGCTTTTAAAGAAATTGCCATAGGAGCATTTCTGGATGTTGAAGGAGCGTTTGATAAAACTTCTTGCGAAGTAATACTAACAGCACTTCAAGAACACAATGCACCTCCGCTTATTTGCAAGTGGATACATTACATGTTAAAAAGCAGGCAAATTACCATGAGCTTGGCTGGGAAAACGCTCGGGGTGTCTGTGGCTGGGGGCTGCCCACAGGGAGGCGTTCTTTCGCCTCTGCTGTGGGACCTGGTAGTGGATGCCTTGTTGCGAGAACGCAACGAGGCTGGGTAGCTTGCCATTGGATATGCAGACGATATTGCTGTAATCGTAAAAGGGAAATTTCCCACCACAGGCGTTGACGTGCTCCAAGTAGCACTGAAAAAGATTGAAAATTGGTGTAACAGAACTAAGCTTTCTGTTAATCCTAACAAGACGGTACTGGTACCTTTCACAAGGATGAGATCTGTGGGGAACCTTAGGGAACCCACACTCTTCGGTGAAAGAATAACATACTCTTCACAGGTTAAATACCTTGGACTTATTCTAGACAAGAAATTAACCTGGAAAGATCATTTAGATTATTGCATAGCCAAAGCATACAGGGTCTTTTGGACCTGTAGAAGGATGCTTGGAAAAACATGGGGTCTAAAACCTAGGATTGTATACTGGATATACATTACTATGGTTAGACCTATACTCTCTTATGCTGCACTTATGTGGTGGCCAAGAGTTAAATTAAGGAACTGTAGAACAGAAACTCAACAAGTTGCAAAGAGTGTTCTGCATTTCAGTAACGGGAGCCTTTAAAACGACTCCTACAGCGGCAATTGAAATGCTAATAGGACTCACTCTGCATATATGGATTGAAGCTGAGGCCCTTAAGGTATTTCACAGAATTTGCCGTCAGACAAAGGTGTTCAATGTTGAACACCTTAATCATCTCAAACTCCCTTGGGATAGGAGTGTCAGTGATGCCCTGAGCATGGAAACTGACATCTTAGAACCAAGGGTTTTGTTTGACAAAAAGTTCAAAGTTACCTATCCAGAACGTAGTGAATGGAAGGACCGGACAAAACTGGTTAACAATAAGGGCCCAGTTTGGTATACTGATGGCTCCAAAACCAAATCAGGGACCGGGGCTGGATTGTTTGGCAATGGTACCAGACTTTCTTTTAGCCTGGGTCAATACGCCACTAACTTTCAGGCTTAGGTCTTTGCTATCTTAGCCAGTGTAAGGGAAAGTATTAGGAGGGGCTATTCAGGTAGACACATCCTTATACTTTCTGATAGCCAGGCGGCACTAAGGGCGATTGAATCGCCTTTGGTTAAGTCGAAACTGGTACTGGAGTACCGGAATACCCTCATGACACTGGCAAACACTAACTCGGTTCATCTGAGGTGGGTACGAGGACATGCAGGGATTCACGGAAACGAGAGGGCGGATGAGGCTGCTAAAGATGGAGGTGAGACCCCATTTATAGGACCAGAACCTGTGTTGGGACTATCTTCAAGACCAATTAAGCAGGTCATAAGGGATTGGGCTCACAGACGACATATTAGTTACTGGAACTCAATTAAGGGCTGTAATCACAGCAAGGCCCTTATCAAAGGTCTTGCAAGGACAAAATCGAATGAGCTGCTGAGACTCAGCAAAAAGCAGCTCTCTTGGGCAGCAGGATTTCTTACAGGACACTGTGCCCTGAAGAAAAACTTATACAGGATGGGAATTATTACTGACCCACTGTGTATAAGATGTTCATAAGGAGATGAGTCAGTAACTCATCTGCTGTGCGTTTGCAATGCGCTTGCGCAACAAAGATCTCTCTTCTTTGGGAATCACTTTCCAAAACTTGAAGAGATCTCAAAGGTCCCAGTCCAAAGTTTGATACAGTTCATCAAGAACTTGAAACTTTTGGACTGAAAGGGATGAACGACGGGGATGCGCAATAGATCTTATAGGTCGCAGTGCTTGGGCCGGAAGGAACACCCCTGTTAAATCTAAACTAATTAGGCAGTACATCTCACTTAACGATATTTGTATCGGAAGAAGAACAATTGTTTTTATGCATTTGAAGTTTGACTAGTGTAATATGTAACTAATCAGCGATGTATGCAATGGAGGGGGAAAGAAACTGGCCACCTAACCCCGTTATATCCTAACTTCGTTGCCTCTTGAATGATGCCTTATTGGTGTCACTTATGAGATTCAATCCTGACTCCGGTCAGATGGCTAAACAACTTGTAATACACAGTATTTTCTGGTCAACTCATAATTTATGTTGTTTTTGTTAAAGAGCCGTTAGACGATGTTACACGTACCGGTACCTACAGGGTACGTCATGCATTTTTACATAATATTGCTGATTCAATATATTGATAAGATTTATGCATCAATTATCTCACCAAGATTCACAATTTGAATTGATAAATTGGTATATTATTTTTAATATTATGGTACTTCCGTTGTTTTTGTGGTACATAAACTTTCTTTGTTTGAGATTTTTACAGATCTTAGACACAGTGTTTTGCTAATTTTATTGACTGGTGTAACATCTGATATTCTGTATTAAAGGTAAACTTCCAGTTAACGAAAATATTTTCAGTGAAATTTTTATTGAAATTTGGCTATTATTATTATTATTATTATTATTATTATTATTATTATTATTATTATTACTATTATAATGTGTTTTAGCCTACATCATTTTCTGTGAATTTTGAACGCCTACCATCACTTCAAACTCTCATCCATGTTCTGCAACATCAAAACAATACTGGCTATAACCAAAATGGTTGTATTCTGCGATACATTAGGTTCTTCATCGCCACTTTCAACGTTCCGTAACAGTAACCTTATTTTTCGATATAAAATCATCCAAACTACACTTACCATTGACCATTGTTAATATTCCCTATTATTTCTGAGGTGATACATATCTTTAATATCTTGGTATGGAGTGATAGTAGGAGGAAGAATAATAAAGTGTAGAAGATTTGCTGATGATATCGCATCCGCACTAGAAGAGTGTTACATTATGAAATTGCCGATTTTTAGATAACACCATTTTCGTACGCAGAAAAACGTATCTACCCTCTGAATTAACGTTGTAACTCTAGTTCGTCAAATAGGCGCTAGAAAGCGCATGTAACGCTCTTCGGTTTTGTATTGGGGAATAGGCGGAAGAGCGACTAGTGTTACATTTCGGAATAACTCAGTGCTTTGCTAGTTTTCATGGTTGTGAGGTGCTTATTAGTGTTACATGTAGAGTTACAACGGTCTTCGGGTTTGGATAAATTGCTTTTGGTATTCCTTATCCCTGATGACTGTTACAAGAAGAAATACAACTGTCTTCCGCTGTATAAGTCCATTCATCTCGCATTGATTATTTAAAAGCAGTGTTACATGTTGAGATGTAACATCTTCGAGTAAATAAATCTCACTTTGTTTTCATTGTAGTCTTCTTAAATTTGGTTATAAATAAACATGTAACTGTCATCTATATATATATTTTTTTTTAGTTGTAACAGCTTATTATATCACATATTTAATTACACATAAGCAATATCATAACCGTTTGCCTCTTCATTTTACTTTCTAAAGATAAATACTTTTCAGGCTTAATCCCATGATACGATACTGGTGATAGAAAGCTCCTGAAAATTCAATTTTATAATTTTGGAATGCTATAATTATATTTTTATTTAACTTTTATATTAATTAAATACCTACTCTAAAGTAGTATTTCTTCAGTAATTCCTTAAATTGAAAATAATTATTTTAAAATACTATTAATGGTATTAACGTTACATCTCACGAAAATGCGAAGAAAGCCTTTCTCGCATATGGTTACATCGTGTGAAATTATATTTAAAAAATGTTTAAAACCACATTTCCTAAAAAAAAAAAAAAGTCAATTACTGTTATGATTGAACTCCCATGTTGTGAGAAAATTACAAATCATTGTCCAAAGTAGTCACCAGCACGACTCCAAAATTGACTAAATTTCAATCTCCATTTCCCGAAAGTAAGATATTTTGAGATGTAACACTCTTCTAGTGGGGGTGCGATATGGAGTTGTTAGCAGAAGAGACGATACTATGGGATATGCTACTGGAGCTAAATGACAGCTGTGTGCAGTATGGGATGAATCCAAACAAGACGAAGACCATAATAAAGAAGATAAAACGTGCGAATTCTAAATGAGGCAGTAGAGCAAGTGAACAGTTTCAATTACCTGAGGTGTACTGTAAGTCTATAAGCACTAATATGAGCTGCTGCCAGGAAGTCAAAAGGAGGATAGCAATGGTAAAAGAAGCTTTGAATAGAAAAAGGAGCATTTTCTGTGGACATCTGGAAAAAGATCTAAGGAAGACACTAGTGAAGTGATTTGTGTGGGGTGTGGCATTGTATGGGGCAGATACGACTAGAAGAATTTTGAAATGTGGATATGGAGAAGAATGGAACGTGTAATATAGAAAGAGAGAATAAAAAATGAAGCTGTGCTACAAAGAGTGGGTGAAGAAAGAATGTTACTGAAACTGATCAGAAGGAGAAAGGGGATATTTAATTAATTAATTAATTAATTAATTAATTAATTAATTAATTAATTTATTTATTTATTTATTTATTTATTTATTTATTTATTTATTTATTCTGGTGTAGTTAAGGCCATCAGGCCTTTTCTTCCAGAACACCAGGAATACAAATACAATAATAGAAATAAACAGAAAAAATACACTATCTACAAAGTAAAGCGACAAAAGAAATAAAGAGAGAGGGAGAGAAAACACTATAAATGGAGTAAAGTCACACAAAAATATACACAGTTTGCAGTAACACAAACTTTAAATGAGTGATTAAGTATCATATTAATTTATCCTAACTAATTAACTAACATAAACAAGAAACTTGCAATTTTAATCTAGATTAAAAAAGAAAAGGAAAAAAACACAATTCAATACTTCTAGCAATATCTAAAAACATTAACTAAGAAAAAAAAATCCAATTTAATTTTGAATTGTGATAACGTCTGGCAGTCCCAACCGTCATTAGGGAACGAATTCCAGTGGCGAGGTATTTCTACAGTATAGGAAGATGACTATAAAGACGTTCTATGATGAGGGATAGAAGGAATTGCTTGTTGTCGGTTTCGAAGTCACTGATTGAGAAGAAATTGCCTACTGAAGGGTGCATTGGAAGGAATGGTGAACGGGAGAATAGTTCGGAACAGAAAAATATATCAGATAATAAAGACATTAAGATATACGGATCATATTCGGAGACAAAGAGAAAACCGAAAAATAGGAAAGATTGGAATAAGCTGGATCTGCAGTGAGAGAACTTGGGCAGAAACCTATGAATGAATGAATCCTTGCTTATTTTCTATGAAGATTTTGAAAGTTGTCATTAGTAGACGTAAAATAGATGTATAATTTTATTAAAATATCTTTTTGAATATGAAAGGCCAGGATATCCGTTTTATTTACGACAGTTCTTTCTATTACAGTACTGCAGTCTCACCACAGTGTAGCTTCATTCTTCTAATTTGTTCACAGTTTGGCAGGATTGTTTATAAAATATGTTTATGTTAGGTCTACCTCTGCAGGATCAAAAATCGAAGATGGATAAAAAATTATTCAACATTATTTCGTCGATATTGATCTTCATATGATACTACTGCGTGTGCAGTTCAAAGTGTGTCATGGCTCGCTGTATGACGTCATGTGGCTAGCCGATGAGCCTAGACAATTCAATCTTCCTACACTTCCGCAGAGGCGTATTACCTATGTGCCAGAGACGTTGCCTAGCAAGTACGGCGTTCATTCTGAAGAGTACTTACCGATACGTACGGTAACTCCAGTAGTGGCAGGAATGTGAACTGTTTGGAAACACGTACTGGGGTGAGTTTGTTTCTTACTGTCGGGATATGGGGAGAGGGTTAAGACGATTACTTACTTACAGTATTTGTTGACATTAACTTCGACTGTCAACATGGTCACGGAGCATTTTATTTGTGTTGTGGAATTTTGCCGTACGCAACCGATGATAACAAATACCTTGCGTACGACTTGCCCACGCAAAACACAGTTCGAAAGAGGTTACGGTAGCACACAGACAGTACAGACCGCCATCTGTTGCTATGACGTTCAAATTATACCGTACACGCTCCCAAGTTCAGATTGAACGCCTTGATTAATAGACAACTTCTCTGACATAAAAGCTGAAACTCGCTTCAAATAGGTGATTCATAACAGTGACGTCATGACACACTTTGAAATGAACACCCAGTACTTTCTTGCAATCAGAAATGCGTAGTATGCAGGGGCGTAGGCAAGATTTTAGTATTTTTTTTATCCATAATCGTTTTCCGTTCTCTAATTTTCACTGTCAGAATAACAAAATCTACATCGACATAAGGCGTAGTCGTCCTACCCCTCCTTCAATATAATCCCTGTGCTTAGCACTGTGACACGTTCAAATTATGACAATTTTATCTTTATTATAGAGAGACCTACCGCCTAGTATCGACCTTGTAATAAAATGTACAGACCGATTATTTAGTCCTGACGCCAAAGAGGGGAAGTAATAGGAGTAGTGGGGAGAACTCCGGAGTAGAGATAAGGGCGAGCGGTCGGTAAAGCAATGCAGTACAGCTTAACTGTACTAGAAACATACCGCTCTACCGCACCATGACAACCGATCGCTCCGAAAGCAAGCGAGTGACTAACCCAAATACCCCTTGGCGTAAATAAATGGACTCGCCTAACCAAGGCGCAGATTGCCGGCGACTGTCAGGACTAAATGACCGTACAGCTAACACAATATGAAATTTAACTTGTTGTGAAACATACTGAAAAGGATGTTTTGACAGGTCTGCTGCGCAGATGTTAAATATTGTGCGTTGTAGACTTTAAACTCATTTTAAGAGCGGTATTCACCCGTTCGTTAGAGTTCCGATTTAGTTGTGAAACGTCCGTTTAAGATTTTGTGCATTCTACAGATCATATTTGTAGAGTCCACTGCAAGAATGATGGATGTCATTTGGAATACATTTTTCAGGAGAAGCAATTGAAAGTTTGAAATGCTTAGCGATCAAAGCTTAACTGTGTTAATGATATGTCTTAAGGAATGCATTGACAGTCTTGGTTCATTTTCGACAAGAAAGTGACATCCATCATTCTTGCAGTGGACTCTTCATTTTGAATATAAATTTCACATTATCATTCCGAGTTCTTTGACATGACTACGCTACCACAAAGCCCAATTTTACAATATTATAGTAAAACGTCGCATAGTGATTCTCGCGAGCTTATTGAAAATTTCACATTGGCAAATGTTTCTTCACTGTTGCTCCGTGCCGATGTTGTTGCTAACCTTCTTCCAGGAACTAGTTTCACATTCCCTTGTGAAAACTCAGCTAATGATAATAGTAATAATAATAATAATAATAATAATAATAATAATATTAATACACAAAATTTAAAATACCGATAATGTAAATTATAAACAATTTTAATAATGATCCCCTCTTGAGAAAACGCTGCTTACGCCATTGGTTGAAAGGATAATATTGCTGTTTAGTCAACTGTACGAACACAGGTCTGAACCTCACAAGTGATACCAACATGGCATCACTTATGAGGCAACTAGGCCAAGAGATAATTGGGTCGTGTGGCCAGTTATAGTCCCATCACTCTAATTTCCGACAGTCAATCACTTTGCAGGTCGGCTACATTTAAACGTGTGCGCCTTGTAATTCGGTGATGCATTTCCTAAGGCTGGATAAATACTTAATATAATCGCCCGCCATTTTGGCTCTTTCGTTGGCGTTCGCAGAAAGCACATGAGGACGTTATTTGCCCCTCAATTATTTACTGAATTACAGTGCGTTTGATTTATTATAATAGGAGCTACGACATTAATGTTTAACGGTGTGGCAAATAGATCCCTAGTCTGGTAGCTCGGCAACGAAAGAACAAAAATGGCGAACGATACTACCTACCTAGACTTTATAGAGCCTTGACTTCCTAAGACGTAAACAAAGAGGAGGAGTCACGCCGGCAATAACAGCGTCGCGACTATAATTTAATAATAATAGTAAAATAATAACAATAATAATATCGTGTATTCTCCTAGAATAATAAATAGCTTATAATGAACATCATTAAATTTGTTTGTGCGAGATCGTGCGTATTTGCTTGGTTTCCGCACAAAACCAATCCGCGGAAAGTCTAAAATTCCACATTCAGTATTCCCAACCAAACACACACAACAATTTCCCTCTTCTTACCGCTTAAGTGACATATTGATTTTACTGCTTTAGGCTTTTAACATATTATTTTTAGAGACGTTCAATATAGGCTAGTAATAATTATAAACTGGAAACTTACCACTGCAATTTCACCTAAATTGCACTGTTAATTATTATTTTTAAATATTTGCAAAAATTAAGTAAACTCTACAACTGCACTAAAGTTACTGCATTCGTGATGCAAGTAACATTAAGGAAGCCGTGAAAAAATCAACAAGATTCCAGACTCATCATAGACTGGGGGGGGGGGAAAGACAGACGTATATCACGGCCTGCTGGAGTATAGTAAACACAGAAAACATTTTAAAGCAACAATGTTGAAGATAGATATTTTTGTTTTGCAAATGTGCCGTCATTGAACAGAAACCAAGATGGAGATTTCATTGCAACTAATTAGAAATTCCTCTTTCAGGTATGTAATAAACGATCTTCGCACAAAATAATGTACGATACACGAGCGGTATGTTTTCTTTCAAATCTCGGAAATTAAAAAAGCTCAACTATGTTTCGCTTTTCAAACTTTTCCTCGAACATTAAAACTTCAACATACCGCTCTTGTAACGCATATTACTATTATTGGAACAATATAAACTAGAAACAAAAAGTCAATATTAACTCCGTTACAAGATTAAAAATGATTCAACTTTAGGTATGGGAAATTTCCTCTATCATCAGTCTTGCCTGTGTTGCTCTTTACTCACAATGAGGCGTTACAATTCTGTTTTACATTTTTTTTCTATTTTTTGCCTCGTGCGCCACTGCATTCTTACAGCTAGAATTAATGTGCTCGTCCACGCTGTAAAGTTGGAGGGTGGAATTTTGTAATGTTTCTGATATGCACACATTGTGCTTAGCAAGAAATTAAAGTTTAAAGCAGAAGTTCCCAAACTGCTATCCATGGGCCACTGTTGTAGTCTTTTAACTCCAAGAATACGGGGAAACATTCCTATTGAGCACTGTGACAGGATGGGAAGGAAAGTGCAATATATAAGTAATGTTCTTTCCTTCTACGATATAATAATAATAATAATAATAATAATAATAATAATAATAATAATAATAATAATAATAATAATAATAATAATAATAATAATAATATACAAGTCAATAGACATTTAAAACTAGATTCATTTCTTTTTGCAGACGATATAGCTCTGGTGGCATCCTCAGAAGATGAATTACAACGTTCAATTTTTAATTTTAACAAAATTTGAATTCTATGATATGAAAATCAATAAAGAGAAAACTAAAATTATGGCCTTGCGGAAAATACCCTGTGTCTAGCAAAATATGTTTAGATTAAAAAATATTAGAAAGGATAAATTATTTTACATATCTCGGATCTACATTATCTTTTTTCGATGAAGTAGACATTTCACAGAAAATTTCTAAATACACCACAACAATGGGGATAATTAACTCCATTATGAAACCTTCTCTAGTAGAAAGGCATACTCGAATTCGCCTTTACAAGACCTTGGCGAGACCTGTACTTTATTACAGCAGTGATGCATGGACATTGCGGAAGAAAGACGAAAGCAGAATAACGTCTAATGAAATGATATTTATAAGATATACAGCGGGATATACGAAATGGGATCACAAAAGCAATGAAGATGAAATGGAAGAATTACTTATAATTAGAACCTGTAATTAATCACGTAAAACATTATCAGAACAACTGGATAAATCATCTGCGTCGCATGCATAGAGATAAATCCCAAAAGTCATGCTCCACTATCGTCCAAACGGGAAGAGATCTCTCGGTCGTCCAAAGAAGCGCTGGATTGAAAATTCAACTGTGAGATCGTAACAGGCCATTTGGGCTAATACTTGAAGGGAAAAAGAAGAAGAAGATAATAGTAATAATACTTACTTATTTACTTAATGCTTTTAAGGAACCCGGAGGTTCAATGCCGCCCTCACATAAGCCCGCCATCGGTCCCTATCTTGAGCAAAGATAAATCCAGTAATTATCATCATATCCCTACTCCCTGAAATACATTTTAATATTATCCTCCCATGTACGTCTCGGCATCCCCAAAACCCTTTTTCCCTCCGGTCTCCCAACGAACACTCTATATGCATTTTTACATTCGTCCATACGTGCTACGTGCCCTGCCCATCTCAAAAGTCTGGATTTAATATTCATAATTATGTCAGGTGAAGAATACAATGAGTGCGATTTTGTTTTGTGTAACTTCCTTCATTCTCCTGTAACTTCATCCCGCTTAGCCCCAAATATTTTCCTAAGCATCTGATTCTCAAACACCCTAAACTGTGTTCCTCTCTCAAAGTGAGAGTCCAAGTTTCATAACCGTAAAGAACAACCGGTCATATAACTGTTTTATAAATTCTAACTTTCAGATTTTTTGACAGCAGACTGGATGATAAAACCTTTTCAACCGAAAAATAACAGGCATTTCCCATATTTATTCAGCGTTTAATTTCCTCCCGAGTATCTTTTATATTTGATACTGTTGCTCTCAGGTACAGTATTTGAATTTTTCCACCTTTTCAAAAGATAAATTTCCAAGTTTTATATTTTCATTTCGTACAATATTCTCGTCACGAGACATAATCATATACTTTGTCTTTTCGGGATTTACTTTCAAACCTATCTCTTTACTTGCTTCAAGTAAAATTCCCGTGTTTTCCCTAATCGTTTGTGGATTTTCTCCTAACGTATTCATATTATTTTCCATACTTTGCTTAATTACTAGACTCAACTTTGACATAGAATATCTTGACCACTAACTTGAAAACTTCCAGTATCATTGACTTCTTAGCAAAATACATTAAAAGTGCTTATTTTGATATTTTTATTGTTGCTTTTTTTCAGTCCATTTCATGAAATACTGATATTCTGTCATGTAAAGCCTTTGGCTTTCACGGAATAGATTTGAAATAATTTCTATGCTTGCTGCTTCACCGAACTTCATTTCGTAAACCATGCGATACACTAGATTCACTAATTCTACAGCGAAAAAAAAAAAAAACTTACTGTTTCCCTATCAAATCTGATTGTTGGAGAAACAAAAGAGAGTATTGAAAAAGAAAGGGAATTGTTAGTTCAAACTATTTAAGGGTATGACAGATCGTGATAATTGAATTTATATAATTTTAATTTTCTGACATTTTAAATTTGGTATTTATATTTCTCGTTATGGTGTTACAAAAACTAATATATAATGCACTAGCTCACGTTGGGCCCTAATTTAACCACTCGCGCGGAAATGTGTTTCTTCTTTATATGCTATGTAGTTGTACAAATATCTACTTATTAATATAATTTACCAGTGATTTGTATTACATATTATTTTCTTTATTATTTCAGTTACACGTCATTTCATTTATATAGGCTAGGTCTACACTGTTTGAACATCTGTTTATTGCAGAAATGTTTTCGTGTACGATGCAGTTTCATTCTTGGCCCTGCCTTGTATATTTCCCTTCATTTCTGTAAATTGAAATAGATCTGGCGAAACACAGAAGACACAACTAATATTTCGTTGTTCCCTTATGACGGCAATCTCTATCTGTCATCATTAACTTTCTCCCTTCTTGCCCCAAAATTCGAGTTGGGTTAGTGGAAAAATTAAAACCCATCCATTTCGTCCACAAAGACCAACATTCCTTTCTCTGCCATCACTACCTTCACTTTAGTTTATATAGGTCAACATCATTACAAAGCGACTGCCAGTTTGCTTCGAGTCGACTGCAACTGTACAACTTCTATAGTAATATAATGAATGAGTGACGTACTTTGATATCAGAGTTGATTGAAAATATTTTATGGTTTTCATCTAAATCTTTTACCAGAAAGTGTCGAGATATTGTTTATTTTTTTCATTTATTCGTTTATTCATTCACTTATTGTTTTATTGATTTACTTAGGTACTTCTTTATTCCCAAATTTACATATTAATTTATTATTTACTTCTTTATTTATATGTTTATAAACGGGCAAAGCCTCAATAACAATAGGCAGTAAAAATTACAGTCGCTTATGCCATTAAAATGAAAAAGATAAAAAAATAATCATGAAAATATACGTTATAAATATGAGATATACATCTATACTAATAATAAATCTGTAGCCGAAATTTTTCTGGTAATTTTCGATTTTCTAAAAATAATTGGTCCTAACATAAAATTAACCACCCTGAAACCGAAAATCGCTTTTTTTTTAATTTTTGTTTGTCTGTCTGTCTGTCTGTCTGTCTGTCTGTATGTTTGTTACCTTTTCACGCGATAATGGCAGAACGCATTTCGATGAAAATTGGAATATAAATTAAGTTCGTTGTAACTTAGATTTTAGGCTATATGGCATTCAAAATACATTATTTAAAAGGGGGATTATAAGGGGGCCTGAATTAAATCAATCGAAATATCTCGCTTATTATTGATTTTTGTGAAAAATGTTACATAACAAAAGTTTCTTTAAAAATACTTTCCGATAAGTTTTATTCCGTGAAAAATTTTGATAGGACTGACATTTAATGAGATAAATGAGTTTAAAAATTAAAATAACTGCCATCTAAGGCCGTGTAATGAATTAAAAAACAAATGACTTCGTCTATAAGGGGCTTGGACAGCAACAATCGAAAGCTATGAAAGATAGCCTACAGATAATGTTTCCGTGTTTGTATGAAGTAATATCACAAGCTAAATCAACTGATTTGTATAATTAATTATTAATTCACCATTGGAAAGTGTAGTTTCTCTAGATAGACATAATGCTATAATGTTATTACAGTAACTTCCGAGTGAATCATGGACAGGTAAGATTAAAATAGCTTCTTATGCACAGAAAACTTGATAGGCTATTCTGTACATTCGTTTCCTGTATTTCCTAAAATAATTTTTATAACCAAATGAGTGGTCTCTGGATCAAAATGATCGCATTTTAATTATGCAAATACAATTTAATTTTTAAGTAACATAATAAACGATTTATCCTTATATCAAACACGAATGTTCCCTGGATCAAATGTCCTATTTTAATTATGTAATTACTTTATATTTATTTGTAACGGGTGCAGCGGAGCGCACGGGTACGGATAGTTTTAAAATAAATATTGAAGGAAAACAAATATATCACTAGCATTATTTTTAAATCAACTATCCTCAGTAGTTTAATAAGAAATATTTTATGTTAAAATAAGGAATTCTTAAATATAGAAAACATGTCACATAATTCGTTAAGGTATGGCATGTAGGGTTAAAGTATAAGTTACAGCGTGATTTACCTAAACGGTATTGCGAAATTTTGCTATCATATCTCTCGAAAAGACTATTTCGGGTTAAACATGGGAGTGAGTACTCATAATTCAAGGAAATATCTGCAGGAGTCTCACAAGGAAGTGTCCTTGGACCAATCTTATACTTGCTGTACACCAATGATATACCACAAATTCAAGATACAATAATGGCTACATTTACTGATGATACTGCCATTTTGGCTATTGGAAAAACTAAAGAAACAACAATTGATAAGCTTCAAAAATCAGTTAATGAAGTTAGTGTTTGCACCAAAAAGTGGTGTTTTAAACTTAATGAGACTAAATCAACCCATGTATATTTTACAAACAGGAAAGTGAGAAAGCCACCTATATTTATTAATAAACAAATAATTCCATATGCAAATGAGATTAAGTACTTGTGCATGACACTTGATGCCAAGTTAAAGTGGAAGGCTCATGTTAAAAAGAAAGAAAAGAAGAAATTGCTATTAAGTACAGAAAAATGTATTGGCTGTTGGGAAGATGTTCCCAACTGAATATACATAATAAATTGCTATTATATAAGCAGTTATTAAAACCAATTTGGATGTATTGGTAGCAAATTTGGGGTTGTACGAAGAAATATAATGCTAAAATTATACAGAACTTTCAAAATAAAGTGCTACAAGGAATTATTAATGCGCCATGGTAGAATAGTTCCAAAAAAAAGCCGGACCGACACTTGTAGCTGATTTCAGAGTCACAGATTCAAATTTTGCTAGTCGCAAAACACATCCATCTTGTATAATTAATTGTAACAATGAAATTTATTG
Organism: Periplaneta americana; assembly: GCF_040183065.1. NCBI lineage: Eukaryota > Metazoa > Arthropoda > Insecta > Blattodea > Blattidae > Periplaneta > Periplaneta americana. The sequence continues at coordinate 93,775,508 of NC_091132.1, forward strand.
CATTTGTTCGATTCTTACCGTCTTTTATTACCTTCAGTGCCTTAAACTTACAGACGAAAAAACTTTGAGAGTTTTATTTTCATCTCGCATCAATGTTAAATTTCTACCTCTATTCGGCAAAGATAACTGCGTATTTTTACATTACATATCAGTACATACCTCTGGCTTAACACAAGAAGTCATTGCGGTATGTTACCAGTCCTTGCCATTTTTCATGAATCCACTTTATGCACTGCAAACACTGTATCCAGGCTGTTGTTGTTTCTCCCTTTTCCGCAGTATACTAAGTCTGTACCCTTTTGGAGCCCTTAGGGAGACTATTTTATTTGGTTTTGGTACCATAATAAAATTGTCTCATCCAGATTCAAAATATGGTTGAGCTTGTCTTTCAGTCCCGAGTTATCTAGAACGTTCTCTAGAGCATGATAAGAGTCATTTAGATTTTCTTATGTCGCAGCAGCAGCAGCAGCAGGAGCCCTGTCCTAGCAGAAGTTTTCAGGCTGGCGTATGCACAAACCACGACGTTTCTTGAAAGAAACCCACCAATCCCAATCAGTCCTCCTATCCTCATTGCTGTAAGGATTCTTGATATTTTCAGACGTCAATCGAAATGCAAATTCTCGAACTTGAATTTCAGTAAGCCCAAAGCCAAGTTCTTGCATCTCGATGACATAGGACACCAATTAATCTTCTTTATCCCCAGATAAGAAAAAAAAGACTCCTTTTCTTCACGATTGGGATTTTGGAAGGATCGAGTGTGATGTTTAGGCGGCCCTCCAGTGTATTGTAAGGAATATTAAATTCCTTGCTGCTCTTGTAAATAGACCAGCCAAAATTCAAAATTTTACTGAGGTTTTTTTCACATCAGTTTCGTCATATTCCTAACCATATATACCTCCTCCCCAAAGTTCTTTTTCCCCCCGGCGTCCCATTACCACTAAACATAGTTAACAACACTTTCACATTCAATAGGTGTACTTCCTTTCTTGCACTGCTGCAGTCACATCTACCGCAATTTTAACAACCGGAACTAAATAAGAAAAGCTTCACCGGCAAAAATACTTTTATCAGCAACCACTTGTTGGATATTTTTTACTTACACTAAAAAAATCTGCATCTTTAAAGAATGTAATTACTGTAATGAAATACTTACATTTTTTCAATTATAAAAATAATTCAGACAAAACTTCCGCAACGTTTCACAACCACCCTCTTGTCACAGAATCTGACAACAGCATGGTAAAATCAGTTTTCAGTCCTGTTGAAGCTCGACAGAGCCACTACTTGCAGTGCAGACAGATCTAGGTAGTGTTGTCATGTACTGAGATTTTTTTACAGCATCAAATTTACTCGGCCAACTTCGTAATGGTAAATATAAAAACTACTGCAAAATTGTACGTGTTGCGAAATTACCCGGGTTTGGCCTATAATGCAGTAAATGAAATTATGAAAAGATATTTCGGTAAGAATTACGTCATTAATTATTAATTCATATAGGCTATAGAAATAAGGCGAAGGATGTGCCGAACTATTTACTCTTCCATGTTTGTATCAAGAGTTTATCTTTTCCTATTTATCCGATATCAATGAAAATTAAAATATTAAGTTCAATTAAAATTGGTTCAATGGAAGATGAGTAGTTTCATATATGCAGGCAGACACACAGAAAGAGATTGATAGATTGACAAAGTTGAACTAAAAGAAAACTCTATGCGAACTCTCCTAAGATCAAAAACACAAACATTTTGATAGAGACAGCACTCCAGAAGGACCACAAGCGAAATCGACACATGTCGAGATCTCCCCAAAACAACACAGTGTCGAAATCTTCCCGAGATACATCTTCATTAAAAAGATAAGAGCACAATCGAAACAAAGATAATTGTTTGAGGATAATCACTTTGTCGCCATTAATAACCTGTAAAATGTATATACAATAATTTGTGCATCTATCTGTAATATCACGCACATCCGATCAAAATGCAATAAACTAAAAATGGTATAGGTCTATTATGTTTCAAGACCAAAAAGAAAGGTGTAACTCACATTCATTCTGTTTTTTGTCTCCTATGAACGTAAACACAGAGATTAAAACACATTCAACACAGATTTAATTTAGTTCAACTTGTTTCACAAGGACCAATACTCGCAATGGTTATTTCTGTTAAAAGTGTCGATATCTACCAAAATGATCTTATGAGCTTTCTTTCACTTTGATCAGAAATTAATTATTTGTATTTTTTTAATATTGATTTATAATGATATGTTATATTGTATAACTATGACAATTTTTATTCCATTTTGTGTGCTAAACTCCTAGAAATACTAAACTTAACTTTTCTACCAAAATTCTTTAATCTTACATTAATCACTACCTAGTCCTCTTAAAAGAGATACTACGTACATAAATAATATATTTGATTGGAATTATCTGCAACTTAGGACATGCGGTAGAATCGTAGTTAAGGCGTAAAGGTGAAAATGTCGGAAGGTCACGGGTTCAAGTCCTGATACATCATTATTTCCTCCATTGATCTAATCGTTGCAGCCCTGGGGTTTACTCAGCCTTTAAGAGAAATGAGTAACAAGATCATTTCCTTGGTGGCAAAGGCGGCGGATACGTAGTTCTGACATCCGCATTGCCATTATTGCTGATTGTCAGCAAAGGTGAAAGTATTAACCTCCTGCTACTCTCTGGTCCATTTTGCTCTGTAATGGGGTTGACTTTATATTACTTTCATCTATCTTCATCAAATGAGACGTATGTGTTCGGTGACACCTAGAGCAACAAAACTACATGTGATACGTTGATCTAAATGAGGGGTTGGAAAGCATGTGATACGGCAAAATGGATTTCATTTTCGAGATAAAGATATTAATTTACTTATATGAAAATAACTTATCTTTATGAAATCAAAATGTTTGTATTACTGGGTTAGGAAACATTACACATAGCTAATGAAACGATTTCTTTATATCGAAAACTTTTTATTTCCCTAGTAGGCCTAATTTTCACTTGTGGCACGTATGGGCGAATAGAGAAATGCATTAGTTCTAGAGTGTTAGTTGGGAGGCCGGAGAGAAAAAGATCTTTGGGGAGGCCGAAATGTAGATGGAAGGACAATATTGAAATGAATTTGAGGGAGGTGGGATATGATGATAGAGACTGGGTTAATCTTACTCAGGATAGGGACCGATGACGGAATTATGTGAGGGCGGCAATGAACCTCCGGGTTCTCTAAAAGCCGTAAGTGAGCAACTTTCACTAAAAGCCAATATTAATATTCTTTTTCAACTTATACTCAAAGGACATAAAGTAGGACCACCGCAAAGCATAGCATGATGTTGGGTCTCCAGATAACACTATACTGGCCAAGGTTAATAACACACAAACATATATTATGCCTTCGATGGGTTTCGAGTCAACGAACATGGCTTCCAATTAGAATCACAATTGTGTGTCTTCTTCTCTAGACAAACCTCTTCAAAATTTCCTTTCATATACCTTTAGTAATTACCCAACTATTTTCATGTGGTAAAATATCAATATTTGAGTGTTTTCATTGTTATATATGTGTACAGTTTCTCAATTATTTTATTATAATTACATCTTAGAAAGTTACTAAGATACATCTGGGTTTCTACCAAAGAATTATTAATAGATATATTTTTCACTGAGATATTAACTATTTTTCAGTCACTTATTTTCCCGTTATTGTTAAGACTACTCAAGCAGCAATCAATATTTTGTTCATATATGCGCAACATAAAGGATAGAAAAATGTGAAAAAAGTAAACCAGACCGGAAAAGAAATAGTTAGATACCTTGAAAAGTTTTCCGAAAACAACGAAATATTATTTTCAAAATTCTGAAATAAAATTATCCGAATAACAAAACGAGAAAATTTAATACAATAAAATATACAGTTTCGTCATGATTGTAATAAATGATAAAGATGAAATACACATAATTGAGCCAATATTTCATCACACGATTAAATACCGTTAAATTATGTCAGTGTAACCGTCTGAGAACGTAATTAACTCATATGCTTATAATATAATCACAGAAAAGTATTTCGCTTAACTTTTATTTTAATAAGAATTTAATTCTTTTCTGTGAAATAATAATACATCTATTATTGATAACAGCAAAATGTAGCATCATTTTCTAGTTTTGTGAGGCAGATCATAAACTTACATAATATTATAACAAGATAGAGATCCAATTAAGTTGTAATTAAAATGTGTCTCAGTGAAACTTACAGCAGAGCCCGTACAGGCCAGGTTCTATCTGATGCTTTTCCAATTCACTTCGGGCTAAAGCAAGGAGATGCAATATAACCTTTACTTTTTAACTTCGCTCTAGAATATGCCATTAGGAAAGTTCAGGATAACAGAGAGAGTTTGGAATTGAATGGGTTACATCAGCTTCTTCTCTATGCGAATGACGTGACAATGTTAGGAGAAAATCAACGAACGATTAGAGAAACCACAGAAATTTTACTTGTAGCAAGTAAAGCCACAGATTTGGAAGTGAACCCCGAAGAAACGAAGTATATGATTATGTCTTGCGACCAGAATATTGTACGAAATGGAAATATAAAAATTGGAAATTATCCTTCGAAGAGGTGGAAAAATTCAAATAGTTTGGAGCAACTGTTACAAATTCGAATGACACTCGGGAGAAAATTAAACGCAGAATAAATGAATCGCACTTTTTAGAAAGGAACTAAGTAAAAACGTTATATTTTTCAGGAGAGTAAAAAACTTACGTTCATGAATAAATACCAGTGTACCAGTGCCGTAATATAAACATCAACTCGATGTTAGAGATACAGGAAAAGGTTTGTTTAAGTTCCTTCCTTTGTTTATCTTTGCGTCTTGGAAGTATTAATCATTTCATCAGAAGAAATAAAAATGACAAATTTTGTCTTAGTTCCTTTGTAAAAAGTGCGATTCAAATATGGGAATGTCTGTTATTATTCGGTTGAGAAGCTTTTGTCATCTAGTCTGCTGTCAAAAAATCTCAAAGTTAGAATTTATAAAACAGTTATATTACCGGTTGTTCTGTATGGTTGAGCAACTTGGACTGTCACTTTGAGAGAAGAACAGAGATTAAGGGTTATGAAAATCTGGCTTTCGTGTAGTAACTCCCTGTAAAGCATGTTTGAATAATTTCAAGCAAAAATTGTTCCTGGGCCGGGTATCGATCCCGGGACCCATCGCTTACAGCACGAATCCTCCCCCGACTGGGGTTGTGTGGATATAAAGGAAAAATTGTGAAGGTGTCATGTATAGGTCCTCGGGTAGCTCAGTCGGGAGAGCATTCGTGCGCTAAGCGAAGGGTCGCGGGATCGATACCCGGCCCAGGAACAATTTTTCCCTCGAAATTATTCAGATATTAAGAGTGTTTGAGAATAAGGTTCTTAGGAAAATATTTGGGGCTAAGAGGGATGAAGTAACATGAGAATGGAGGAAGTTACACAAAGCAGAACTGCACGTATTGTATTGTTCATCTGACATAATTAGGAATATTAAATCCAGACGTTTGAGATGGGCAGGGCATGTAGCACTTATGGGCGAATCCAGTTATGGATATAGGGTTTTAGTTAGGAGGCCGAAGGGGAAAAAGACCTTTGGGGATGCCGAGACGTAGATAGGAGGATAATATTAAAATGGATTTGAGGGAGGTGGGAAATGATGATAGAGATTGGATTAATCTTGCACATAATGGGGACCGATGTCGGGCTAATGTGAGGGCGGCAATGAACCTGCGGGTTCCTTAAAAACCATTTGTAAGTAAATAAGATAGAGATTCTATTGGATTTTCATAGTAGTTTAGAATTTTATACAGTAGGCCTACATCAGCAGATTTATAATATAAAATATGTAGGACTATATTAAAATAAAAGTTATTTGATCACAATCAATCTTTCTTATAATACAGCAGTCTTAGGAAATCTGGCAAATCCGAGAAATAACTTTAAGTGCTATTACTGGACGGAGGTTTCATGAAATAGACCCCAGTCCAAATCTATATCCTTTTCTTAGGATATGCATTTTGAAATAGTCGTTTCCTTAAAACAGGAATACAATTTTCAGTTAATGCATGAATTACAATTTTATTTATTGTATGAAAATTACAATTTGCGTATAAACAAAAATAGACTTTGATATTAGTTTATAGGCAAGTGGAAGCTAAAAGTCGGTATAATCATGTATGTATGTTGGACTTCGAGCGAAGACTACATCCTTAATATATTGACACTCGTTCTTACTTTTACTGTCACTCTGGATTTATTTAAGCAAAACGTGTTCCTTCTTGAGAATGTCGTAGTAGAATTAGTTGTTACTAGAGGATCGAAGTAAATTTTCAATTTGGTACATTCTGTTTCCAGAACAGATGCATTCTGAGAAGGAATCAATAATTTTGTTACATCCGATCTCTCGATTCTTCCTCACTTGAAGAAGTGTAGTACTCTGCCGCTAGGTAGCAGTAAAGGTTTGTTTCCACCTGAAACTTCGATTTATCTCTGAAAGAGAAGCTTGTAATTCAAAACAAAAAGTAATAAACATCACAACTATTTGAATATAAATCCAGAAACACTACTAATTAACAGGAATGTTCTGTAGCTAAGTTGGATATGTTATGTATATTAAAACACTATTGAAATAATTTTGATACGCAACTTTTTGTTACTCTCATCCGAAGCAAAATAGAAATAGTAACTATGTTCAAGTAAATATTATGTTATTGTAAACATATGGAAAAATCAATGTGATGTTCTTCGACAGCCCGGAGGTCTTCTTTATATTACAGTCCACAATTTTGATAAATTATTTTTAAATTTTCTTTCATTAAAAGATTATTGAACTGGAATTATATACCTACAATAAATTACATAAATTTTTGATTTTACATTCTTTGAAATAAAATACAGTAAACTGAAACTAAAGTTATAATCCCTAAATTTAATTAAACTACTAATGTATATGAAAATTGGTATGGCATAGTTGCGCCCCGAAGAAATCAGGTAGCAGAAGGGACATGGCATAGTTGCGCCCCGAAGAAATCAGGTAGCAGAATGGACATGGCATAGTTGCGCTCCGAAGAAATCAGGTAGCAGAATGGACATGGCATAGTTGCGCCCCGATGGGCATAGTACACACGATAGTGACTGTCATAAAATAAATAAATTACTTAAAAATATTACCCGTGACAGCTGCATTGAAATCAGGTAGGCCTAGCATATGATCAATTTTGCTATTTAAAATAACACTTTTTTTATCAATCACACACAATAAATGAACTGCATTTTTTGTTTGTACACCGATATCTTAACCCTACGGTACAGCGTTTCGAAAATTGAAACTTAGAATAATTGTGAATTATTAACTCTTTACCCTTTTCACTAAACTTAACATTCATTTTAAATTAACCTGACTATACGCCTCAGACGGTGTGAAAATCACTAATAAAATGTCAAGACTGCTAAGGCTCCATATTCCAACAGCTCACTCATTTGAATATGTCAGTTAATAAAGTACTGCCAACTTCATGGTGTCCATTTTACGGTAGGCTATTGATAATTAATCACTGCATAAACAATAGAAAAACAGATAATAAAATACTGCCTACTTCATGGTGTTCATTTTAATGAATATTAAATCGAATAAGAAATCAATAAGGTTGGTTGATCACGAGGCTCGAGTTTCCGTAATGTCTTTTTCTCTACCTATTTCATCGGGGCGCAACTATGCCATGCCCCTTTTCTCTACCTGATGGAACGGGGCGCAACTATTCCCACAAAACAGGGACCCTTTTTTATCTGCTGCATTTTATCTGACCGTGGGGCGCAACTATGCCCTGCCCATGAAAATATTTAAAAAATTATAGAAGAAATATAATGAAAATATTACAAATATGTTGATATTATATTGCAATTTAACCTAGTGGGGAACTCTATACAACTCTAAGATTACAAGGAAATTCATTTATGTGTTTGAAAGAATACTGTGATGCACGTTTATGACACGATAAGCTCTAATTGAAAATAAAGAATTGGCCTATCTAACTTGCAAACAAACATTAAAAAATAAATACCCGTTAAAATATCTTAAATGCTTACAATTTAAGAAAATTATTAAATATTGTTTTTAAATAATTTAGATGATTCATTCCTACCAAGTTTATAATAAATTTTAATCCTAATATGCTTTATAAATATTACTCGTTATCTATTATCAGACAGTACACCTCACTTGACGATATGTGTCAGAGGAAGAACAATTGTTTGTATGCATCAGAAGTCTGACTAGTGTAATATGTAGCTTTTGGGCGATGTATGCAATAGAGGGGGAAAGGAACTGCCCTCTCTACCCCATTATCTCCTGGCCTAGTTGATTCATGAGTGGTGTCTTCTTTGTATCACTTGTGGGATTCAGACCTGTCTTCGGACATGTAGACTAAAAAACAACAATAAAATTTACTTAATAATTCGATTATATTAGGCTATGTTGTACATGAATTGCTAAAATGAACTAAAGTAGGCCTGTATGAGTAATTATCTTTCTCTTTTGCTGAAAGTTATGATAAATTCAAAGGCATATGTTCGAATTAAATTATACTGTCACTGAGAAAGTACGTCCACTATGTACTGTATCGTTTATTAAAATATATTGCAATTGGTGTTTAATAATAGATGACAGAAAAATTAAGCTAGTCATGAAAATATAACATCACAAATAATGTATGCAATCTCAGTATCTGACTGAAGCACATGGTATTGTTTTGCAAAATGCTAACAAAAACAATTCAAGATACCCTTACTTACTGGCTTTTAAGGAACCCGGAGGTTCATTGCCGGTCTCTCATAAGCCCGCCATTGGTCCCTATTCTGAGCAAGATTAATCCAGTCTCTACCATCATATCCCACCTCCCTCAAATCCATTATAATATTATCCTCCCATCTACGTCTCGGTCTCCCCAAAGGTCTTTTTCCCTCTGGCCTCCCAACTAACACTCTATATGCATTTCTGGATTCGCCCATACGTGCTACATGCCACGTCCATCTCAAACATCTGGATTTAATGTTCCTAATTATGTCAGTTCTAGAATATATTGCATGCAGTTCTGTGTTGTGTAACTTTCTCCATTCTCCTGTAACTTCATCCCTCTTAGCCCCAAATATTTTCCTACTCACATGATTCTCAAATACCCTTAACCTTTTTAAGATACCCAGGCATGGATAAATATATAATAGGATGCGAAACTGCGGTCAGCACCATATGACGGCAGGGGGCTCAAATAAGATAATCAGCGCCCAAGGTCGTAGGTGGTGAACTTTAAAACTACGTGTTTCGTACATTACCCAGAGTTGTCCATGTATCCGTTGGTTCGAGACGTTGCTCGAGAAGACAAGATGGCAGCCAGAAACTTGTTAGTAAGTGGACATAAAGTGATACTACGTGTGTATATAAGCAGTGTATGTTAAACAGTGATGTTTATGGACGTTGTAAAAATAGTATTGTTGAATGTATTGTAAAGTAATAGTAATATAATAAATTGAACTAAGTAGTTCTGGCAGACTTTTCCATTGCGCTATACACTAAATAACCAAAGAATACAATCCCAATTATCTAACTTTTGCTTTATTTTCTGTCTCTGTGTGGTTATATTTTAATTGGGTAATGTAAAATAGATCGTATCTTTTATCTTCCTGTTGGCTCCGGAAAGAATTTTCAGTGGAAGATCCTGTGAGGAATAAACATTTAATGGCAGGTTTTTCCAAGTATTGTTAGAAAATTTAACAATTGTTAAACTCTAAACAGGTTGTTAATTAGTAAAATTGTATGTTTTCAACACCAGTTTGGTTTAACAGATTGTTAACAGTTTGTTAATTTTAATGTAGAATTTCGGGCAGTTAACTCGTTTAACAGTTAGTTAAATATGGCCGATGTCTCCACAGCTGTTCGAACAGAAGTTGCGAAATTAATATTTTGTGTCTCTCTGTAGGAAATGTTCAGAATATGACTGGTAATATGACATTCAAAAAATGCTTTGGACTGTTTAAATACATCAGTGTTATTTTATTTCTTTCTTATTTCGTATCCATAATAGCTATGAGGAAATATAACCTTACTTTGTAATTATTATTCAGCACGTCACCTACAACTTTCATTTGTCAACTGTTTGTTTATGGAGCGCGGCCTACTATTACAGGTTGTCATTTTATGCAAGTTTCATGACTCACTCTATAATATAGAATTTAAAGATTAATTTTAGCCAATCAAAAACTGTCTTACATGTGTAGAATCATTACCAACTGCTGTTGAGTAGTTAAAATAGTGCTAACAGACGTTATAGTTAAGTGTTGGTTATCTTAAACAAAATTATGTTGAACAAATTGAAAATACATTAACAAAGCGTTAAAAATAAACAGACTGTTAATTTAGCATTCGTTAAGCAAAATTAAACATTACTTGGACAAACTGGCCATAAATGTTTTATTTTAAATTTGGTTAGTTTGAGAATAGGGATGAGGGAGGGAGGGAATACTTTCTGCATAGTTTAACATTTTAGTCACCATGTGCGCTGCTAAATGCATGGAGTAATTAGTTTTTATTTTCGCTACTTGTTGCGCTGCTAGATGTAATAAGTTCTCCACTGTCCAACAGGTGGCAGCAAGATAAATTTCTACGTTAGCACCTCTAGCATGTGTTACGGGAAACTCCGTAAGTTTCGCATCCTATTATATATTTAACCATGACCTAGGTCAAAATTTCTTCCCCATACCACTCATCAGCTACCAATTTCTTTCTTTCTTCTCCTCGACTTTGAGTGAATGAACCCTGAAACATCTAAAGGTGGGAGCTAAGATAGTTACTGAAATAACGGGGTTTGCATTTTGTCAGTAAGCAGAGTTTATCTACATTTCTACTACAGAGATTCCAGTACGTGAAAGACCGAGGAGTGCTTCGTGTGTTATGAAATGTGTGTTGTGAAATTTGAAATATGGCACTTTGTGTGATCATCGTTGTGTAATTGACAAACATATGTAAGTGCCGTTTAGTGCGCTGAGTTATAGCAATAAACTTAAGATAATAAAGGATTGTCCTCCAAAATCTTTTCTTAGTCTAGGAAACAAATATCTGCACTATAAACGATAAGGTAAGATGGTTAGTAGAGTATTAATTTTACTTATTGAAACATACGTGATTCTTACTTACTGATGTTCTTTAATTGGTTATTTTACGACGCTTTATCAACTGCCGTGTGTCGTGTCCTTGGATACAGCGGTTTTTGTGAGATGAGGGTTCGTTGAAGAACTAAGTTCTCAATTAATGTATAAATATTTACTGGAAGAAAGACAGAATATAGATACAGAATGTACAGTACAATTGAACAGGCAAGATAAGCGAATATAAGACGATTCCTTCGTGTTATAAATCTTTGGATCAGGTTAAAGTCCAGTAACGCAACAACGTCTTCTGATTGTCTCGTGATGTTGTCATAAGTGAAGACGTCATGATGCCGTGACGTAAGTGGAAGAATCCATCTGGCGTCTCTATCTCCTACTTGACTAAAGTATAATTTGATCGGACGGTCCATTATAGTGATTGAGTCGCCCTGAGTGGCGCAGTTGTATAACGCTAGATTTAGTGGCATGTAAAAGAACTCCTGCGGGACAAAATTCCGACACACCGGCACCACTGACATAACCTCGGCAGTAGTGAGCGTCGTTAAATAAACCAGGATTTAATTTTTATCGTGATTGAACTTTGATCGTCGACCTCTTATCATAAATGGGATCAGAAAAGCGAACATTAGCCAAGTGTGCAAGTATGCCCATCTCTAGATTAGATACCACACGTGATATCCAGAATGAAGCAAGAGCAAACTAAAAAATCAATTTCCTTTACACGTGGTTATCTAGCGTCTAAATGAGATGTGATAACGCCAGGGAAATGAGTCCGGAGTCCAACGCCGGAAGCTACCCAGCATTTTCTCTTAGTGGGTTGAGGGAAAACCCCTTAAACACTTCAACCAGCAATGAAAGGGTAGTGGAACGGAGAAAAATTCTCTCCGGCACCGGGATTTGAACCCAAGTTTTCTGCTCTACGTGCTGATGCTTTATCCGCTAAGCCACACCGGATTCCCATCCCGATGTCGGATCGAATCGTCTCAGTTTAAGTTCCACCTCTTTGGTTCCCTCTAGTGGTCTGCCTCTGCACTACGTCATAGATATCTATGAACGTAGGAAAATGACGCAGAATATCTGCATGGAAACTTCATATGTACTTCGGTACTTTAAATTATATATATGATATGCGTAAATCACTTTGTGATTTAAGACGGCGCTTATTCTGTCGGATCCCGCCAATCAGACAGTCACAACGAGTGCACCTCCGCACATATGTGGACATGAACTATCGCATGGACGACTTCCACATAATGCAACATGCACTACACAATTACGGAACTGGTTAGGCCGGTTAGGAGGATGAAGTGTACACCTGAGTGTGCAGTCGTGATAGAAAATGTGTCAGAAGCAGTTTTATTATTTTAAAAACTGCTCGAGATAATAATATATTGGCATTTTCTGTTGCCTATGCATTCTATGCTATATGTGTAAAGCTATATCCAAATAACTAGGGTCTAATCTATTAATTTCTAACAGCCTATTGAAATCTGCAGCTACATTACACATTAAAATTTTGAACTGCTTTAATGAAAGTTCGTTAATTAATCGAAAGTATTTCTAATTTCGCAGTTTCAGTTTAGAAAGGAATTTCTCATATATATATATATATATATATATATATATATATATATATATATAAGTCGAGCCAGTGATAAAACTAGTGAGGAGAAATATTTTTTCTTAAGGACTTTTACAAAAATCTCTAACATCTGAATATTTTTCTTACTGTTCAGATGGATATGACTCTTTAGATATGAAACTTCTGTTTGTAATAATTCTGGTCTGACTTCCCTATCTCAGTAGTAAAACGATACTGAAACACATGATAATCATTTTTCATTTTTTGAAATCTTTAAATTTATTTGCTGTAGATTCTGACTTCAGTTTTTCCAATAGACTAAACTACGTAGATTTTGAAACGGATTGTATAAAGTGATTAAGCCTCGGATGTGGTAAAACTCCCTCCCCATTAAATTAGTTTTCAAAATATCAGTCACCAGTATGAAAGAACTAATCATATCGCATGTCAGTATTATTTTTATTGTGACCTAGAAGATGAAAATTCATATGGTTTAAACGTTCCAATGCTACTTCACTTTCCATCTTCTAACCTGGAAATTTCTATTCCATAATGTAATATTTCGACAATGTTAAGTTAAAAGATCGTAACCCTCAAAATTGGAAAGATTTATATTTTGACAAACTACTATGATTTTAGCACAGTTTTTCGTCCACTGGACAGTTTGTTCACTAATTTTATCTAACCAAGTTCGTTCTCTGGACGGTTAGTACAGGCTTTTTCGTCCGTTGGTCAGTTCGTCCAATCCAGCGGAATTTCGTCCATTGAACAGTTTATCCAATATAATTTAAAAAAATTATGTAAATAATAAATACAGTGTGATGTGATGGTATGAATGAAGTTTACTTAATTTCTTTTCTAGACTTAGAATTTTAGTTCCATTTTTGTAAAAAAAACTACGTAGGTTTGCAAGTAATTATTACTTATCATTGCAGTTTTGTTTTTTTTTCACCTGTATTCTTTGAAATTCTGCAAACAATACATCGCGGTTACGTATTCAAGCGTCTTTCCTCTTTATAATGGCGAAATTGCCTGGCTATGTTAGCGACTTTTAGGAGGTTGTACAGCATCCTCCTGATCCTTTTGCTTCTAGTATCCATTACCTCTCGCTTCCAATCTGTTTCTTAGTTTTCCTTATGAGTTTTGATGATTCTAGCATTTCTTTCGTTGCTTGTGTATGATACTCGCTGAGACGTTTCGTATTTTTCTTTTTCTTAATTTATCTAACTCGATGTATTTTATTTTCCTCCTGGTATTTCCTATTATAGACTCTTGGAGTGTTACCCTCTATTCAATTAGTGTCACAGTTTCCTGGCTTAGTTTACAGTTAGTTTTCTTTATCGTCGTTGTTTCAGTGCTCATGTTGCTTTCTTGAACTACAAGTTGTTCCAATGAGTCGTATATATCTTGCACTTGCAATTCGAGATTAAATTTATCCTGTTGTACGAGTATTTCATCTTGCAGTTGCTATTTGAATTTGTTTCTGTCTAACTGTTCGTTTCCTTGATGATGTTTCAATGCATTTTCTTCTTAGTTTCATCATAAAAATTACCCGAACCATCCTGTGTTCTGTATCAAATTTCAGATTTTGTATCACTAGAACACTAGGATATTTCTAATGTCATTTAGACTGTCATATAGTATGTAGTCAAGTTCGGTTTTTGAAATGTCATTGTGGTGTCGCCAGGACTATTTTGATCTTGTCGATTTTAAAAAGGAATTTACAATTTTTTTTTTGTTTGCTCTAAATCTAAAGCGAATTGAATCAGTCTTCCTCCTCTCGTTTCTTTCTCTGTAACCATATAGTCCAATTAAGTCTTCGTCTAAGTGAGCTTGGTTGCCGACTTTGCTGCTGATACCCCTAGAATGATTTTCTTTGGTGACCTATATCCCCCTATTACGGTTTCTGACAAACCATAGAAGTTCTTTTTATTCTTCTTTGTTAGGACATAGATTTGGATAATTATTATATTGCATTCGCTTGTCTCAAGAATTAAGACCATTATTCTCTCAGATACACTGAATTTTTCGCATAATCTATGCTTAATATGATTTCATAGACCTATATATTTCACTCAACATATTCATTCCTGCTGACACTTCACATTTCTGTATTCGAGTCAGCATTCCTTTACTTAAACTATTTACAGCTTAAAACCAGGACGTATCGTGATTTGAATACTTGCTCCTAACTATATCTTTATTGTCCCTTCACTTTCACTTATTCGTCCTTCTAATTTATCACCCTAATATTATCCTCCATCACTTCTCTTATTCTCAGCTACAATTAATAACTGTTCATACGAATTTTCTCATTCACCTTCACTCCCACATTTCTCATAACTAACTAAATAACTCTTTCATGTAAGTAACATAAATACATTTAAATTATTTAATAAAGAAACCTAACCCGTTTTGATAATTTCCGGAAAAACACAACCTATTATTAAATTTCACTGTCTAAACAAGCGGTTACCAAAACTCGAACGGCAGCGATTACACGCGAGAGACAGTCTAAGAAGTAAGGAGACGGGGGAGAGATACAGTTCCCCTTAAAAAGAATGAGACGACTCTTGGTCGTCGGAAGTTAAAGTTCTACAGCGCGGTTCACTCGATATCGACGTGGTCAGGAAGACATCTGGGGGCCTGTTTCACAATGTTTACAAGCTTTGTAAATTGTAAACTTTGCTTGTAGATTGTAAACTTCTGTTTCACAGTCTTTGTTTGTAATGTTGAACTTTACAAAGCAAATCAAATCTTTACAAATTAAATTTTGCTCACTTTACAAGCATTCTGTTTCACAATGAAGGGTAATTTTACAAACGTGTAAACTTTACTTGTAAAGTTAGCACATTTTTCTACAATAGCTCTGAGATGTGTAAAGTTTGATATTGCAACAAATTCTGAATAAATACAATAAAGATATATTTATTAAATTAATTTTTGAGTAACTGGGTAATATTAAGAATTAAACTAGAGCAGTTTTTATGTTAAGTAGTTTTAATGATATTGAATTTAGGCCTAATCAAACAAAGACGTATACCGGTACGTAAAATTTTCCGACCAAGAATTATTAATACGTTCGTATCAATGTATAAATTTAATGAAAGGTTTCGAATGAGTCCCGCGCTATGCTTCAGAATACCGTATGAGTATTTATATACGAAGACTGTATTTAATAAATAATCGCACTTAAAAAAGAAGTTCCCTGCACCAAAAATAAATTAATTCAATAATACAATAACGACACTGAAGTCGTTTCGAATCCCGTTTCGCTGGAATCTCTCTTCCAAGATATAGGACATCACATCCAACATGGAAAAGGTGCCCTAACCTAAAAGCGAGAACTGTATTGTTTTGCATTGGTTTAATATACTAGCTGTCAGTTCCGTGCGTTAGTAGATAAGCACAGAATTTCAAAGTTATGTGTGCAAAAGTGCCCATAGGGTAATTGATGTTGTTAAAAGAGTTAAATTCGAGACAGGTTTTTGATAATAAATACAATAAATAAATACTTATTAAATTAATTTTTGAGTAAGTGGATAATATTAAGAATTAAACTAAAGCAGTTTTGATATTATTAAGGAGTTCTAATGACTCAGACGAAGATATTGAATTTAGGCCTAATCAAACGAAGACGTATATGTAAAATTCTCAGAGCAAGAATTAATAACACGTTCGTATCATTGCATAAATTTAATGAAAGGTTTCGAATGAGTCCCGCGCTATACTTCAGAATACCGCGTAAGTATTTATATACAAAGATTGTATTTAATAAATACTCGAACTTAATAAAGAAGTTCCCTGCACCAAAAATAAATAATTCAATAATGCAATAGCGACACTACTTACGCGGTATTCTGAAGTCGTTTCGAGTCCCGTTTCGCAAGAATCTCTCCTACAAGATATGGGACATTATATCCAACATCCAAAGAGAAAAGTGATGCCCTAACCTCAAAGCGAGAACTGTATTGTTTTGCATTGGATGCATACTAGCTGTCAGTTCCGTGGGTTAGCAGATAAGCACGGAATTTCTAAGATATCAGTGTGCAAAAGTGCCCGCAGGGTAGTTGATGTTGTTGAAAGAGTTAAATTCGGGGCAGGTTTTTGATCACCAAAATGTTATTTACTATAGCACAGAATTTTTATGCTGCTGATGGGATCAATAATGTTTGTGAGGTTATGGATGCAACATTAATAAATACTGATAGATCAACACAAAAAATTAACCTGATTTTGTGTTTACACATCGTAATTATTTTATCAATTGCATATTTGCACGTGGACCAAATCTGTTATTTACTTATTTGACTGAATTTTATGCTAACTTTGGTCATTTAAGTAATAGACTTATTGGTATACTCGACCTATCACATCACATGAAACTCCATTGTCGCCAATATATAAAAATCTAAATAGCCTACTTTTAATTTTTTTTAACAATACTTTATATTTTCTGTTGGTGAAATATGAATCAGCAAGCTTAGAATAATCTATTTTAGTACAAAATATAAACGTATGTATCGATAGTAGTAAAAATACAGCGATTTTATCTCTGCTCCTTAGCGATTTTTGTAAACTGACGTTGGCGCGATATTGTGTAACCAATAATGCTTAATTGTAAATTTCTTTAGCTGATTTTGTAAAGTTCGTCAGACTTTACAAACTAATAAAATAGCATTGTGAAACACGATATACTGTACAAGCATTTGTAATCTTTTACTTGTTATTTGTAAATTGTTAATTTGTAATTTGTAAGGATTGTGAAACGGGCCCCTGGTCGTGCATGCGTAGGTCTATCTTCATCCTATTCCAAAGTGCACACCAGTGCAAAATTTATCACTTGCCTGTGTATTTCTAGTGTAGGTCTCCTTTTACGACCTTGATCGTTTACCTTTAATGAAAGATTGAAATATACCGTGTAACACGGAAGTCATTCGCCAAAGTGCAAAAACAATATTAATTTTGAAATGACAAATGTAGACATATGGCAGAGACAGAATGGAACATTGTAAGGATCACGACAAAGATAACAAGTACCACGAAAAGGACGGAGATCAGAACCATGGTTACATACAAGAAACACGACAAACCACGACAAGAATTACGCCATGACATAAACCACCTTAAGGATTAAAAGGACCAGGACCACGAAAAGGACTATTAGAAAGACAACAAGAACCGCGATAAGGACCAAAATCAGGACCATGATAATATACTACGACAAGAAACACGACAAACACCACGACAAGAATTACGATAAATACCACAACATGGACCACGATAAGGACTTCGAAATTTACCAGATGAGGACTAGGACAAAGACAACAAATACTTATTAAGGACCATGACAAAACCAGAAAGGAGGACTATAAGGGCTATTACAATGCTAACAATGACCACAATAAAGACAACATAGATCACGATAAGAGACATGTCAAAGACAACAAGGACCACGACAAAATAATAAGGATCATGACAAGAAAAACAAGAACCAATATAAGAAAAGCGATATGGATAAAGACAAGGGCCACGATAAAAATTACGAATTAGACCATGATAAGGACCAGGTTCATGATAAGGGTCACGACATGAACCACGATAAGGACCAAGACCATGATAAGGATCATAACAAAGACAACAAATACCACGTAAGGACCATGATAAGGACCACAACAAAGACAAGGATTACGATAAGAAACATGACAAAGACAATGATTACGATAAGAAGCATGACAAAGACAAGGATTACGATAAGAAACATGACAGAGACAAGGATTACGATAAGAAACATGACAAAGACAAGGATTACGATAAGAAACATGACAGAGACAAAGATTACGATAAGAAACATGACAAAGACAAGGATTACGATAAGAAACATGACAGAGACAAGGATTACGATAAGAAACATGACAAAGACAAGGATTACGATAAGAAACATAACAGAGACAAGGATTACGATAAGAAACATGACAAAAACAAGGATTACGATAAGAAACGTGAGAGACAAGGATTACGATAAGAAACATGACAGAGACAAGGATTACGATAAGAAACATGACAAAGACAAGGATTACGATAAGAAACATGACAGAGACAAGGATTACGATAAGAAACATGACAGAGACAGGATTACAATAAGAAACATGACAAAGACAAGGATTACGATAAGAAACATGACAGAGACAAGGATTACGATAAGAAACATGACAAAGACAAGGTTTACGATAAGAAACATGACAGAGACAAGGATTACGATAAGAAACATGACAGAGACAAGGATTACGATAATAAACATGACAAAGACAAGGATTACGATAAGAAACATGACAGAGACAAAGATTACGATAAGAAACACGACAAAGACAAGGATTACGACAAGAAACATGACAGAGACAAGGATTACGATAAGAAACATGAGAAAGACAACAATGATTACGATAAGGGCCGTGACAAAAACAACAAGGATCATTACAAGATCTACGACAACGATCACGATAAGGACCATGACATGCACCACGGAATAATCACCATAAGGACTTCGTCAAAGGCAAGGACAAGGTTAAGACCCATGACAACAACAAAACAAATATAAGGACCACGATAAGAATAACGACATGGATTACGACAAACACCATGATAAGTATAACAATAAATACCATTACAAACATTACGATAAGGTTCATAAAGATCAAGACAGCGACAAGGACTATGCGAAGGAGAATACGGACCACTATAAGAATCACGATAAGGATAAGGACGAGGATTACGATAAGAATCACGACATGGTCCACCACACGCACCACAAGGTTCAGCATAAAAAGAACCATAAAATGAACCACTTTAAGGACCACGACACTGACTACGATAAGGATCACGACAAGGACTACGATAAGGACCAAGATCATGATAAAGACAAGGAGTAAGATAAGGGCTATTACAATGACAACAAAGATCAGGACAAAGGCAACAATGATCACGATTAAAAACATGACAAAAAAGAGGATCACGATAAGGACTATGCCAGAGACAACAAGGACCAATGTAAGAAGCTTCACATGGACGAACCATGATAATAATCGCGACATGGACCATGATAAGAAGCATTACAAAAACAGAAAGAACGATAAGGATCATAACAATGAAAACTAGGACCACGACAAAGGCAACAATGTTCACGATAAAAAATATGACAAAGGCAACAATTATCACGGTAAGAACCATGCTAGAGACAACTAGGACCAATATAAGGACGCGAAATGGACAAAGACAGAGACAACTATAAGAATTACGACATGGACCACGATAAGGACCAAGACCACGATGAGGACCAAGACCACGATAAGGAACATGACAAAAACAAGATCGAAAAAGGCCGTTAATATGGAAACAAGCACTGTGAAAAGGACCCCAACGAAGCAGAGAATAATCACAACAGAGACAGCAATGACCACAATAAATACCAAGGCAAAGACACCAAGGACCATTATAAGGATCTCGATAAGGACAAGGACCACGATAAATAGCATGACATGCACCACGGCAATGATCGCAATAAGACACCATGGCTTGATGAACAATAATGACCGCGATAAGTATTACGACAAAGAAACCACGACCGTTATAGGACCACGAAACGGACGAACACAAAGACAAGAAGAACAATGACCGGAGTAAGCATCAGGACTTGCATCACAATACGGATAACAATCAGGACTACGACATGGACACAACATAGGTCTAAGGACTCTGAACCTTTTGAAAAGTTTGTCTGTGAGGCTTACGAATATATTATTTATTTCATTCTAATACGATGAAAGAGTAATGGAACGGAGAAAAATTCTCTCCGGCGCTGGGATTTGAACCCGGGTTTTCAGCTCTACGTGCTGACGCTTTATCCATTAAGCCACACCGGATTCCATCCCGGCATCGGAAGAATCGTCTCAGTTTTAAGTTCCAACTCTTGGGTTCCCTCTAGTGGCCGTCCTCTGCACTACGTCATAGAGTCCACACCTGTGGAATAACGGTTAGAGCGTCTAGCCGCGAAACCAGGTGGCCCGGGTTCGATTCCCGGTTGGGGCAAGTTACCTGGTTGAGGTTTTTTCCGGGGTTTTCCTCAACACAATATGGGCAAATGCTGGGTAACTTTCGGTGTTGGACTCCGGATTCATTCCACCGGCATTATCACCTTCATCTCATTCAGACGCTAAATAACCTGAGATGTTGATAAAGCGTCGTAAAATAACCTAATAAAAGAAAAAAAAACTATGTCATAGATATCTATGAACCTAGGACCGAAGTCCACATATGTGCTGAGGTGCACTTGTAATGAGTGACTAGCTGGCCGGGATCCGACGTAATAAGCGCCGTCTTAAATCACGAAGTGATTTACGCGTATCATATATATTATTATAATGTACCGAAGTACATATGATATTTTCATGCAGATATTCTGCGTCATCTAATTGTTAGTTGTGATATATATATATATATATATATATATATATATATATATATATATATATATATATATATATATATGGTGTAAATGCATTCATTATATTAACCTTTATAACATTATAATTTGTAATTTTGTATTGTTTGCGATCATTAACGCTTAGTCTCAGGACTTTGTAAAACTCTATTAAAACGTTATTTAGAAAAAAAACTCGTTGTGTAGACTAAGAATCTAACTCGCACTCTTCTAACAACACGCAGAGGTCTTAGCGTCTGAGCTATTGATACGACACGAAATCTTTCATTTCTGTGCGGAATGTCGATCTAGTCATGAAGGTCCAATGTCGATTTAACTACACGATTTATGTATATATTTATCTATTATTTACGTCATATTACCATATTTTTTGCAGTTTTTGAAGTGAATTTCGGAGCGATGCTAGTAACAAACCAAATAGCCCGAATTTAAGTACCTCAATATTCGTTATCTTGTGTATCAGTGCTCTGGTCTCCGATCATGCGCAGTGTCTTACACCTGAGACTTAGGAATATTCAATCATCTCATTCTTTTTTAGGGAAACTGTACATGGTGTGAAAAATACAACTAGTGCAGATTCGTGCACTAGCGTTGATTTCTTCATCAACCCCGCGAATAAGATTAGCAAGCTTTGCTGTATCAGTAATGTCACTACTGTCATCAAGAACCAATAAAAATTATATACAAATTTTCTTGCTTTTTTATATTCCTCAATGATCAAAATCAGAAATTTCCTGAATTCTCTTCTGGATATTTATTCGAGAAAGGCGCAGTTTTCAAAATTAATTAACAACTTTCATTGGACAAATTATTTCAGCCACCTTGATCATTACGCTTTTATAAAACTCTCCTTCGTTGGAAGGCTTAAGAGAACGAGGTATTTCGTTTCCAATAGATAGCTGGTTTCCTTACATTTATTTATGTCATCTTTCTCTTCATGACGATGATTCAAGGCTGATTTCAGTTTTTGGAGTTTAATAGCTCACTTCATTACTACACTAGCACGTAATATTCAATCAGTTCCTCTATATTATTATTATTATTATTATTATTATTATTATTATTATTATTATTATTATTATTATTATTATTATTATTAATACCGCAGCTACTACAGAGCGTTCGTCTACGGGTGGGGCCAGGAAAGTGGCATGTGCTGGTACGCCGCTTTGTGCGCGTAGTTGTTGAGAAACGCTCGACAGTCAAGGTCGACAAGTTATTAAGTTAAGAGCCAGCTGTTGCAATGTTAACACGTACAGTCCAGTTTCTTGACACAGTTGCTTAGATATTAAGAGTGTGTGTAAAATTTGTTAACAATGCAAAACGCAAAATTCACGCTTGAACACAGAGTTTTTATGATGTATGATGCACATATGTGAAAAGAGAGTCATATAGAGAGGAGCGTAGGCAATTTGAAGTGAAATATCCGGGTACTTCAATTCCGGGTAGAGAAACTGTTAGACGTCTTGTTAACAAACTAAGGACAACAAGGTCGCTAAATTCTACAATTCCTAAGCGAAAACGAAGAGTATTGACGGAAGAAAAAAAATGTATGAAATCAGTGCATCATTTACACTCTCTCCTAATAAATCTCTAGGACGTGTTTCACAGGAAGTTAGTGTTTCAGGAACATCAGTCTTTATTGCTGCTAAACGCTTAAAATTAAAACTCTACAGAGTGAGTATCGTGCATGAATTACGGCCTACAGACGATGAAAAACGCGTTCCGTTTTGTGATTGGATGTTACGAAGTATTGTGGACGGTATTATGAATTCTCATTTAATAATCCACTTCCAACATCGCCTATAATAAGGTTAGTACTACGTAGAAAAATTCTTATGTGCATGCTATTAGTATAGAAAGCGGAATCTTACGGATAGACGATTCCCGCAAGCGACACTGCAGGCAGGCCGCTTTCCTGGCCCCACCCGTAGGCGAACGCTCTGTATAAAGCTATCAATATTGTTATTAGCATTACAGTATTATTATTATTATTATTATTATTATTATTATTATTATTATTATTATTGTTATTAAATCAACAACTAGTAAAAAACTGATAATAGTCATCATAAGATTTAAAAAATAATTAAAATGTACATATAGCTAGTAATTATTTTATAATTCAAGAGAAGATGTAGGGCTATTAGCTGAGGCACGTATATGTAGGAATTATGGTAAGACTTGCTGATAAATAATAATAATAATAATAATAATAATAATAATAATAATAATAATAATAATAATCAGGGAAAGGATTTATATGTAAATACATATTTACTTATAAAGCTAATATAATTTATATTTTGCATTATCTTTATGTTTCACAATGTGTAGGGTTGAAAAATCCTACTTTTATTTTCCATATTTTTCCATATTTTAGAGTTTAGTACATATTTTCGTTAATTTCCATATATTTTCCATATTTCATATAAAACAGTCCATATTATATTAGGTTTAACAATAAAACAAAACAAAATTCCATTAACTTTTAAAAATACATTTCAACAATAGAGATTTAAACACATGTTCAGTAATCCCTTTAACATCAGAGTTATTTGAAAATTAGCAGTCCTATCAACAATGGGAAAGTAAGTTACAAAACTGTATTAATTTAATTTAAAATTTTTAACAGACTTCAGTTGTGCAGCTCAACAGTTAAATGCCAGTCAGAGTACACATAGGTTCAGTTTTGTAAATCATACTATAAAGACGGTAAATATGCCAAAAGTACGTCATTCAGTCAATTTAAAATCAAAACTAACAAGTTACATTTCAGAATTTAAAGAAGATGGTTTATCAACTGACAATAAAATATTATTTTGTAATTTGTGTCAGTGTGCAGTATCATCTACACAAAAGTTCCTGGTGCAACAACACATTACAACTAGTAAACATCAGGCCAACAAACAACTAAATTCCAAGCAGAGACAATTGTTTTTAACACAACCAACAACATCGAATGTAAGATCTGAGTTTAACATCGACCTGTGCCGTTCTCTCATCTCTGCTGATATTCCTCTCTACAAACTAAAGAATAAGGTCTTCAGGGAATTCCTTGAAAAATATACTCAACATACAATCCCGGATGAGTCAACACTTAGGAAGACGTATGCTCCATCCATCTACGATGAGACAATACAGAAGATAAGAGATGAAATTAAAGATAGTTCAATTTGGGTTTCCATTGATGAGACTCCCGACAAAGAAGGTAGACTTGTTGGTAATGTAGTTATCGGTTTGTTAAGTGAACAATATTCTGAACGAATTCTTTTACATTGTGATGTTCTAGAAAAGTGCAATAACAAAACTATAGTTAAACTGTTCAACGAAGCTATGGGTATCCTGTGGCCAAAGGGTATTATGTACGATAATGTGTTATTCTTTATTAGCGATGCTGCCCCTTATATGGTCAAAGCTGGACAAGCATTATCTGTTGTATATCCTAAATTGACTCATTTTACTTGTGTGGCGCATGCATTTCATCGTGTGGCAGAAGTGGTCAGAGACAATTTCCCTAAAGTAGATTTGTTGATTTCATCAGTGAAAAAAGTATTTCTCAAAGCTCCCAGTAGAGTTAACGTGTTGAAAGAAATGTACCCTGAAATTCCATTGCCACCAAAGCCAATTTTAACTAGATGGGGTACATGGCTAGAAGCAGTTGAATATTATGCCGAACATATAGACTCTATTAACAATGTTCTCCTTGCATTGGACTCTGAAGATGCAGTCTCAATTGATACTGCGAAAACAGTTACCTGTGACATAAGTGTGAAGAATGACTTAGCTCACATTCAGCATACATTTTCATGCATCATAAAAACGCTCAAAAGTCTCCAAAATAGGCACCTTTCACTATCTGAAAGTTTTGAAATTATAAATAGTACTGTGGAACAACTGAATCGTGGTAGAGGTAAAGTTGCAGATGCAGTAAGAGCTAAGGTGGACACTGTACTTTCAAAAAACCCTGGATATGAAGAACTACAAAAGGTTGTTGCTGTGATGAGTGGTGAATCAACAGTGAAGATTAACTTGGACTTATCCCCAGCAGACATTGTGAAATTGAATTATGTACCAGTTACTTCTTGTGACGTCGAACGCTCTTTTAGTCAGTATAAATCTATCCTCAGAGACAATAGAAGAAGATTCACTTTTCAGCACTTGAAAGAAATGTTTGTAACCTATTGTTATGGTAACAGACAATAAAAATTGTGTTTTGTTGAAACTACATTGGAAGATAAGGTACGTCCATTATATTTTTTGTTTAGTTTGATTAAAATGTACCAATATTTAACGTACATAGTCATTTTTTTATAATTTTAAGTCCATATTTAATTCCATATTTTGGTAAAAATCCATATTTAATTCCATATTTTGGTAAAAATAACTACATATATATTTACATATTTCATATATTTTTAGTCCATATAAATCCGTTCCCTGATAATAATAGTAATAATAATAATATCTGTTATGCCTGTGTATTCAGCGTAATGTCTTGTAATGTCGCTTCTATATACTACTACTAATTGCACCGTTCAGCAAAGCAACATATTACATTTCCTCAGACAGAAGAGCGAATAAATTTCTCTTCCCATTCTGTACGAAACCTTCTGTTCCTGCTCGTAGAGACAGAGGGTTTCTAGAGCGACATGGTACCAACACTGCTTACCATCAGTACGTGAGCGAGATAGAAAGTAATGTACAGGAAACTCCCCTTACTAGTATGAATGTCTTTGATTATACCATGTAATCACAATACCCAGTTTGGTCACCGCTGGTCTAAACACTTCTAACACATCACATTATCGCTTGTACCCTAGAACATTGGTTTTACTACACAGGGTGATTCAGATATCTGCAACAATCTCTTGGGATCGATAGATCTCGCAATTAGAATCATTTATCTTAAAACAACCCATGTTCTCCAAAGCCTCGTTTAGGAGCTAAGCGACATCGAAAACAGAAAGACAAGTTTTAGTGGCATTGACAATTATGAAATCAATTATTTTTCAAGTATGTTTGCTGACAAATTACAGGTGTTCAAAGTGTCTACCCTGAACCTCATTACGTTCATTACACTGTCTTAGTAGTGGTTATCGGTCTGTGTCGAATTTGATCAAAAGCAGCTAATACTCGCATAGTCGGTTCTTCTCTGGTGTCAATTCGAGTGGTGTATTACTTCACATATCTCAAAAGAAAAAAAAACAATAAGGGCTTGAAGTCGGGTTATCACGCTGGCCACGCAACAGGTCGGGCTCTCCCTATCTATTCCTTCCTGTAGATGTTGTTCAGATGTGCTCGTATAACCCGGATGAAGTGCGTTGGGACGTTATGTTGAATCACATGTCCCCTCACATCGTGAAGGGTACATCCTCCATGAGCAGTGGAAGCGTGTTCGGAACAGCGCTCCATTCAAATGGGGCAGCAAAATTACAGGACACTTGTAACCTGACAGCTAGGGTGCTTCAAGAAATAAATGAATAATTTATTTCATAACTGTCATCACTAAATCATATGTCGCGTAGCTCTTATATGAGGGATCTGAGAACATGGGTTGTTTTACGAAAAATGATCCTCATTACGAGATCTATGATCCCCAGAGTTTGTTGCAGCTGTCCTGAATAACCCTGTATTTAGTACTTAGTTTTAGAATTTAATGTTTAAAATAAAACAATTCCATGACCTTGAAAAAAATACATCGGTTCATTTCTATTTTTCCATTATGTAATTAACTCTGCTATTATTTCATCCCACACCATCATACACCATTTCCTCAAATTACAAACTATTTTTTCTTCTTTACTGCCTACTCGTTTCTCACTCATAACTCGATTTACACTCTCTATACGCCACTTCTACTGCGGAGTTCTCTGTTTACATAATAATAATAATAATAATAATAATAATAATAATAATAATAATAATAGTAATTATCATTATTATTATTATTATTATTATTTTATTTATACTGGCAGAGTTAAGGTCATAGGGCCTTCTCTTACACTCAACCAGGTCACAAAGTATACAAACAGTTAAAATTTAACAAAAAGTTAAAGAACAGAATACTAACATATTAAATAATAGCATAATAAAATCGACACTAAACAACATAAAAATAATACCATAATAGAAAAAAAGAAAGTAAAATACATTGGAATATAGTAAAAGCAACTCGTTTAGTACAAATGGTTAATATGGAAAACGTATGGAAGAATATAACAAAATGGAATGTAATAAAATAATAATAAGAAATAAAAGAAATACGAAAATTAAATAAAATTCACAATGAAAAGGCTATGATAATAAATAAAGAGAACAAAAAGGGGAAAGGAAGGAAAGAAATATATAGCCTATATTTTTACAAAACTATCGCAGAGAAAAGGGCTTATAACTGAAAGGAATCTGAATTGAAAAAGTGGAATTTTAATTTATTTTTGAAACTAGACAATGTCCGGCAGTCTCTGACATGTTGTGGTAGAGAGTTCCAGAGATGAGCTGCAGAGACGGTGAAAGATGAAGAGTAGAAGGATGTTCTGTGCTTAGGAATGGAGAGTGTGATATGGTGTTGTGAGCGAGTATCTATTTCGTGATATGAGGACAAATGTTGAAAACGAGAAGCTAAGTAGCTAGGGTTAGAGTTTTGAGGATTATTGAAGAGTAAAGTGAGAGAGTGAACAGATCTTCGCTCTTTGAGACGGGACCAGGACAGCATATTTAGTGAAGGTGTGATACGGTCAGATCTATGGACGTTGCAAATAAATCGAACACATGCATTATGAACACACTGTAGTCTGTCTGTCAGTCTTGTGTTAAGGTCAGTGTATACACCTGAACTTAAAAATTCCTATGTAACATCAACTTTATTGTCATAATAAAGTGGTTCAATAACTACCGGTATATATCAGACAGGTGGCCAGGGTTCGATTCCCGGTCGGGACAAGTTACCTGGTTGAGGTTTTTTCCGGGGTTTTCCCTCAACCCAATTTGAGCAAATGCTGGGTAACTTTCGGTGTTGGACCCCGGAGTCATTTCACCGGCATTATCACCTTCATCTCATTCAGATGCTAAATAACCTGAGATGTTGATAAAGCGTCGTAAAATAACCTACTAAAATAAAATGAAAAATACATCAGGATTACATAACTACTGTAGTTATTTTTCTTGTGCCCACATTTAATGTCATGTGCAATAGATATAACTTAAATATTTTGTGCTTGCATTTGACATAATTTGCCTGCACTGCCATGATCAAATAATGTGAACTACAGAAAGTTCATGTTATGTGCCCAAAATAATTTCGTTCCACATACGACACCCCTGAACGTGAGAATTATTCCTCATATAACCTCAAAGTTCTATACCTAGAGACTGTAATTGCAACACAAGATGACAACGGTAGTGAATACTGTATTTTCTCTTAGCACCCCAATTACACGGCAGTTTACAGAGTTGTACGTTCAGAAGGCAATTTACGTGAAACCCACCCTGCGACATAGCAACTATTTTAATTAATTCCGTCACACTGATTGGGTAACTCATTAATTGTGTTTGCATTGGAGCAGTATTACAGGTTTTCGTCGAATCTCTAGCCAAAATGCTTTTTAATTGCAGTTTCTGTGTGACGAAACGAAAAACAAAATCTATGAATAATTTCCGGTTGCTCTACTCGCATTAAAGTACACGTTACGTTTTATACTATTTATTCAGTAGTGACGGAATTTCAAAGATTGTAATTAAATAAAACTGTAGCATTTGGTATCACGTAACTAAACTTGTAACACTTCAGCTTGAAATTTACATTCCCATCGGTTTCGGTGGGTATTTGTCTCTCTTGCATTATCTTTGCGTCCCAGTTTGTAACCATGAAGACCACGGTATTGTTAGTCAATTCCGCCATTTGTGAATTTCCGCGATTTTAAAATCTCAATACGTATGTTCCACGCTGAGGCGCACCCACGATTTTCTTTTTCGGGGGAGGAATTCGAAAACGTTGGAACAAAGTGCACAATGTCTTTTTTTCTCTCCTCATTCTTTTCCTATATACAGGGCTTTATTCTGAAAGAATTCGGGAGTAAATTATTCCCAAAATTATAAAGAGTCAATATTCCTTGAAGAGATTATAATTCTATTAGGCACTTTCTGGCATTCATTCACCTTTATCGCCGATAAGGAAAGACCTGCCTACAACAGTTGCATGAGTTCACGCTAATAGAATACGGATCACGTAAACACATGCTCACTAGTATGTATACATGTATTAAATAATTTAAACTACATTATCAGTCCCTACAACATTGGAGTTAGAATATAATCACTGATTTTTCAGTAAACTTTTTTATAAGAATATGATTACCAAAAAATTTAAACATAATCAGTTGATATTATCTGTATTGGATCTACAAAACAATCACTAATTTTACTATTTCAAAGTAATATCCATTTGTTCATGGTTTTTGTTAAGCATTGTTTTTAACAAGCACGCAATGACGCAGCGTAAGCGTGGTGCGGCACGCTGAAATCAAATCTGTGCTTATTTAGGAGTTTGGATTTTATAGTCCAGACGCTGTTATTTCCGGCGTGACTCCGCCTCTTTGCTTACGTGTTAGAAAGTGAAGGCTCTATAAAGTCTAGGTAGGTAGTATCGTTCGCCAGTTTTGTCCTTACGTGCCGATCTACCATACGAGGAATCTATTTGCCACACCGTTAAACATTATCATATCGTAGCTCCTATGATAATAAATCAAACGCAATGTAATTCAGCAAATAATTGAGCGGCAAATAACATCTTCGTGTGCTTTCTGCGAACACCAACGAAAGATCTAAAATGGCGGGCGATTATATTAAGCATTTATCGAGCCTTAAGAAATGAATCAGCAAATCACAAGACGCACACGTTTAAATGTAACCGATCTGCAACGCGATTGGCTGCCGGAAATTAGGGCGACGGGACTATAGTAGCCACGCGCTTGAGTAGCCTATTGCGCAGCGACTCTGCGCAAATCCCGCTGCGTATTGCAGCGAAGGGATGCAGACTAACTTCGGCGTGACACGCAGTAGTGTGTTATACCTTGTGGTATAATGATCACAAATTGGGATTTAATATTATGCACTACAAAGTAGGTTTGTTACTTCGTATGTATTTAACCCAGCCCCTATATACATGATTGTCCGATATGATAAAATTACGTCAACTATATTTGGGTAAGCGTGATGTACATTATGGTTGAGAAACATGGTTTACAACGTTTCGTAGTTTAAGTCTTCCAGTCTGTATGTAATAATACCTCAAAGAGGCAAGCAGTCACCTATTGAACTGCGCGCCAAGAGTATTACACGTGCAAGTTGCCGTAACAGCGGTTATAAAGAGACGCTGGGCTAAAATTTGTTTCGCCTTCTTTAAAGGCTTCTGTATTGGACATAATAAGCATTGATGAAAAATAGAAAAGTACAGTTTCAATGCTTCCGTCTTTGACTTATTTATTGTAATGTCAACAAAGTTGTTTTTTGTTAACACATTCCAATTATACGTGAACGTTTTCGCCCCTAATTGTGGGCAACATCAGACAATTGTGTAGATATCTATATATGGTGAAAAAATCAATATTACATGATACGAGAGTTTGACCAATTTTTCCAACATTAAAATTTGAAACCTTTAAAAATTTTTAAGAACACTTTCTAATTAGAAGATGAAGGTAATTAATTGAAAAAATTGACATATAAATTGTTTAAAAAATATGCATATTTAATATGATATTACAATGTCTACATATTTATTTGTCATTATTTGACAACATACAACGATTGTCTACGACAGTATAAGGGTCATACTACAGGGACATCATTTTATTTTTACTAACATTTCTAATATTAACCTGGCTATACCTTATTGAGAACCAAAAACACCGTTTGCTACCCCCTTCCACGACTGTAGTTCGATGATACTGGTGTAATATACAAACAAATCACTATACTAGGTATAGGAGGGAAGAAAAGTAGTTCATCCATTTACGTAAACTAGGAAATATCATGCTTTTGAGTTTGATAATTTCCATTAGGTTTTTGTTTAATCAAAATACAGTACAGTATTAACAATAAGTGTTTTTAGTCACGAACTGACCTGTCCATGTGGACGTATTCATTATGCAGTGTATATTATACTGTCTTCAGCACATTAGCGTACACTGTAGAGTACACGTCTGTGGAGTAACGGTCAGAACGAAACCAGGTGGCCCGGGTTCGAATCCCGGTCGGGGCAAGTTACCTGATTAAGGTTTTTTCCGGGGTTTTCCCTCAACCCAAAACCAGCAAATGCTGGGTAACTTTCGGTGCTGGACCCCGGACTCATTTCACTGGCATTATCACCTTCATTTCATTCAGATGCTAAATAACCTGAGATGTTGATACAGCGTCGTAAAATAACCCTATTAAAAATACAGTACAGAGAATGAAGTTAAATTAAAAAATAATCATAATATCGATATTTCAACACATTTTTGAAAAAGGTGGCCGTTCATTTCAATATAGGCTTCAGGTCTAATGTGCATATTATCGCACTATAGACTATTGTACCTAATTCCAATTACCAGTTTCGCCCTTCGTACCAGTAACTCATGTTGAAATAATTCTGTACCTACTCTATAAAAGAGTACCTTACGTATTGTAAATTCAATCTTCAGTTCTGCCCGATCCGAAAAGATAAAATTACTCAGACATGCTATCTACTGTCCGTTCAAGTGGTTTTCTCGCAGCATCGTAGAAAGGGAGGGGCGGAATCACGTGACAGTTAATTACTTAACGAGGCCCTTTTATTTAAGTTATTTTAAACAGTTGTATGGGTATAATATTACGTAGACGCCCAATTCCTAACAAAAATTAATGTTCTCAGAAAAGAGCTAAGACAGCCCAGCCACCAGCCTTTACGGAGAGGCGAATAGAAACAGGTGGGGGGAACCGGTAAGTGACGTAGGCAAATGGACGACAATACCTGTGCGAAAATGATTCAATATTGAAAGCCCTTTCGTCACTGGAAAATGCGAACATATTTTTGGAACGTACTGTTTATTATGACTGTATATGCGGTCTTGGATCTGTGTGGAGGACGGTTGAACTTCATTAGTAGAAGGGTTGGGAGTGAAGTACATTCAAAAACTCAGGTACAATAAAAATTGAAGTAAAAATAAAATGATGTCCCTGTCACTATGCTCTACAATAATCCTGTGTTATCTATTTCATGATATATATTCATAATCCATTAATGTCTATACTATCCACTTTTATTGCAGGATTGAAACAATGGTACACGTTAATATGTAAATATTGTTTGTTAATTGTCAACTACCACTCTATCCACGGTATTAACAACACAATTTTCAACATAAGATTATATATTATATAATATTAACTTTTTATTGGCTCAAACAACACTTATTCTCTTGTTTCCTTGTTACCTTACAATTTTTATTTCATTCACGTTTAATACACCAGTCTTGGAGTATAGTCATACTTTCCTTCACTTGTTTCTCTAAATATGTAATTACTGAATTATTTCGCAAACAGTTCCTGTACACTTTGCACAAATATGCATATTTAATTCTGCTCCATATACCCTAACAAGTGATCACCTACAGGTGTTGCATATTCAATATTACGTAAAATATATTTAACGACTCCACATAATGACAGCATGTTCGTAAAATTTACAATTCACTATCTGCCATAGACAATTGTAGTATGGTATTAAATATGCATATTTTAAAACAATTGATATGTTAATTTTTCCAATTAATTACCTTCACCTTCTAATTAGAAAGTTTTCTTAAAAGTTTTTAAAAGTTTAAAATTTTAATGTTGGAAAAATTGGTGAAACTCTCATATCATGTAATATTGATTTTTTCACCATATACAGATATCTACACAATTGTCTGATGATGCCCACAATTAGGGGCGAAAACGTTCACGTATAATTGAAATGTGTTAATAAAAACCAACTTTGTTGACATTATAATAAAAAATAAGTCAAAGACGGAAATATTGAGACTGTACTTTTGTATTTTTCACCATTACATGACTTATTGGAACACATACAAAAATTAATTCAAAATTCAAATAATAAGCATTGCTTCCCACACCATAGTTAATTATCCGAAATATATGGTATCGGACGCGCGTGAGGACCTTGTTAAATATTGCATAGGCCTATACGAAGTAGCAATACTACATTATAGTGTATAAATTCCCGACCCAAAGTAATAATATGGGCATACCTTTTACAACAGGTTGGAGAATTTGCATAGTGTTGTTCTTATATCGCAGGTCTACAGTAGGCCTATTCGTCTTTGTATCGAGAGTTCCAAAGAAGAGTTTGAAGAGAAGTTATTAATAAATTGTGTGCATGGTTTCCCTGCTATTTATGGCATTAGAAAGAAATAGTACAAGGACTGGACTGCCAAGGAAAATGCCTGGAAATGTGTCATTTTATTGAATATATTTGTACCACCCTCAGTCGCACAGTAAAACAGTAGGCCTAATCTTAAATCATCATCCTCCTCCTCCTCTTGAAGCAAGAGCCATCAAGAGTACCACAAGTATATTCATATCCACAAGAAAAGTATGAATTTCATAATACTTTTAGTCAGATGCATACAATGACGGCATATTAAAAACCACAGCAGTGCGCTCGTCAATTTTTTTGGTTTCACGTTGGGTTTCATTGCGCTAACGCAGGCATCATTGCGTGGTTGTTAAAAGCCAAGGCTTTATTCTATCTAAATGATGGAGTCAAATGGTGAAGAAATTTTTCTCTATCAATGTAGTAGAATTAACCAATTTAGCTCGTTTCAAAAGTGAAATTTCTTAACTCTTTAGTCTACGCAATGGTGAAAGAGTAACCTACTTTCATTTCCAACAGCAGACATAGGTAGTGTTAACATAAGCAACAAAGTTTCAATATTTGGTGGCAAGTTTTCTTCCCAATGCCTCAGAGCACTAAATATATCCCTTAACTAGGCTAGTAGTTCTTTTACAACCTAGCAAAGACTCTGTACCAAAATTCAACTCTATTTTTAGTTAGTCACGCGCCTCGCTTAAGTTAATGTTGTAAAATAACATCAAGGAATAAAACTTATTTAAGGTTTCTTCAGAAACATTTTGGGATCTGCTGGCAGCAATGTTTAAAATCTAGTCAAAATAGCCTTACGTTAAAAAAAAAATAAATCTTTGTTCCAATTATTATTTTGAAAGGCATCTAACAATGGAACTAAATACTGAGAGTCGATTATGTTGCTCTGAACCAGCAACATTCACATTGCAGCTCAATGTTTCTTATTTGTTCTTGGTTTGTTCATTGGAAAATAGAAATTTTACGCTTTTCTTTTATAGTTTATAAATAAATTAGTGTTGTACAAATTAGCACTCGCCCTTCTTATAGTTTATAAATAAATAAGTGTTGTACAACTTAGCACTCGCCCTGATTCTTACTATCTCCAGCATTACGAGAAACATGTTCCCTTACTGAAGCAGCGGATAGCAGACATTTGAGGGACGAAAACGCGAGGGATTTCGAAACCACTATTTGAATACCATATGTAATATTGAGCAATTCCATGTGTAACTGACTGACATTTACAGTACACTGACAGCAAAATGTCTGCCTAAATTGTATAATGGGTTGAAATTAGACTGTCACCGCAGAATTTGATAGATGAAAGTGTACACTTAAGATACATATAAAAATAAATGTCTTTAATAGAAAAAGTATACTATTTATTTGCGTCCAAAGTGTGTGTAACTGACTGCTACATAATCTGACACTAATGCAGAGGAATTCTTCTGAACTTCTCTGTTATCTTCCTGTTTAAACCACGCAACAGCAATAAATATTGAGTCCTGCTTATTGCTCCAATGAGCTGCCAGAATCTCATTTTGCTCTTTTCAGGTGTAATTACTGCACATTTAACACCAGTTCACGTGTAACTTCACCAAGGCCTTCCAAGTAACTAAGTACGCTGTGAGAATGAACAGCATAACAGCTGAGAGAGCGACATGTCAGTCACTCACAATGCCGTTGCGGAAAACGAAATTACTTTAGAAGAAAATGTTGTAATAATTTTTTATTGGTGATGTAGTAATAACGCAGAATACCAAAGGAAATTTTAATCCGTCAATTATTGTGTTGTGTGGAAGAGTTTTTGTATATTTCTTGTGACGGACTTTCCGTAACTTACAGTACAAATAATTATAATGATTTTAAGTTATTTAAGATCTTAGATACTTCAACTAATTCCATATTTACTTCAAGGAAAGACCAAAATATAGTATACTAAAAAGACGGCTCGAAATAAAACAAATTTATATGTCCAAATTGTGACAAGAAACATAAGTATCTATACGTGTTTTTTTAAGTGTTTTGAATATGACAAGATCTGCAGCAAGTTATAGACTAAAATAAAGAGCATTTGAAACATTTTCTTACGAAATAAGGCAATTTAAAGTGTAAAGAAACACATTTCTTCAACAAAAATAATCCTACATCAATTTCAAGAGTAACGGTCAGCGCGTTTGGCAGCGAAACCAGGTGGCCCGGGTTCGAATCCCGGTCGGGACAAGTTACCTGGTTGAGGTTTTTTCCGGGGTTTTCCCTCAACCCAATACGAGCAAATGCTGGGTAACTTTCGGTGCTGGACCTCGGACTCATTTCACCGGCATTATCACCTTCATTTCATTCCGACGCTAAATAACCTAGATGTTGATACAGCGTCGTAAAATAACCCAATAAAATAAAAAAAATCAATTTCAAGAAGTTCACCTCAGTATGACATTTTCGTGGAATTGCTCTACTGTATTGCGTATCTGAAAGATGATTATTTTTGTTTGTAGGAACAATACTTTCTTTGCTAGGTAACTTACCTTTAATATCGTATTTCTGATGCCTGACTTGCATGGTTTCATATAACTCCGAATGTTAATACCTACAAACATAGATAATATTATAATTCATACTACTGGCTTGTGCAGCAAATGCTGCAAACTAAGTTAATTAGAAGTTCAATTTTTTTTTTTTTTCAAATTTATTTCCAATGAAGAATACCAGACATTTTGGAAGTGATTGCTTCCATAATAACGAAACATACCCCTCTGAATGGTTTTCTTTATGCTAAATACGTACTTTTTATTGAACCTATACATCTTCTTTTCTTGAGTTTCAATGCGAAAACGCAAGTAACAATGTCAGGTCGATCAGTCGGTTTTTCATTTGGGAGTGAAGCAGTAGCTATTTAGGTTATTGCGGATTGTAGGTGAGAGTTAAGAAAATACCAGATTTGCCATGTTTTTCAACAATAAACATACAGTAGCGTCTTGGTATAGCTGCTGCATGTTTCGTGAACTACTTTGATATGTAGAGGATAGAATCTTTTTATCCTTCTAAGAGATCTTGCTAAAGTGATGGGGACACTACAACATTTTGTAGGCCTCTTATTTTATCAGTAAGTAATACCTTTTGGTATTTCCTTAGGCATTATAATGTTTTCGCTTCCTCCAGACAATACTGAAGAGAATCACACATATAAATATCTATATCACTTATTTAAAAATGGCTTTTAAAGAACCCGGAGGTTCATTGGTGCCCTCATATAAGCCCACTATCGGTCCCTATCCTCAGTAAGATTAATTCAGTCTCTACCATCATATCTCAACTCTCTCAAATCCATTTTAATATTACCCTCCCACCTACGTCTGTCTCCCTCAAGGTCTTTTCCCTTCAGATCTTCCAACTAACAATCTATGTGCACTTCTAAATTAACCCATACGTGCTACATGCGCTGCAATCACAAACGTCTGGATTTAATGTACATAATCATGTTAGGTGAAGAATACAATGCGTGTAGTTCTGCGTTGTGTAACTTTCTCCATTCTCCTATAACTTTATCTCTCTTAGCCCCAAATATTTACCTAAGCATCTTATTTTCGTATCATCATCATCATCATCATAATCATCATCATTATCCTTATAATAGTGCGGGTTAAATTCACAGTGCGGCTTGCTGTAATTGTACAAGAGTGCGGTCGTTAGGCTTCCCAATCATTCACAGAATAGGAGTGGTAAGCACAATCAGCCTCAGGCTGCAGTGCATGCCTTCGGGTCCCTTCTCCGTACAAGAGAAAAAAAAGCACTTCCTGTAGGCCTATCTAGTGAAGAGAAAGACAGTTCAAAGTGAATAACTTTTGACATGTAACTTAAAATTGTGATCTTCTTTTAATTACAGTTCGATTCATGTAAATTTCGGTCTGCTTCTTATGATGAAAGTAGCAACAATTCGTTAATAGTACATTATGCAACGAGCCTATAATGGTAGTAGGGGAGAGTCGGGTAGTATCGGACAGTGCGCTTCTCTCATCTACCACCATATGGTAGTACCTGAATGACATGGTTACGTTTCTCTATGCGACATAACGGAAACGTAACCATGTCAATCAGGTACTATCATCGTGTGGTAGATGAAAGAAACTCGCTGTCCGATATTACCCGATGTTCGATACTACCAGACTCTCCCCTATGTTTGTTTATGAAACGAGCGCAAGCAAGTTTCATAATTTTCATACGAGCGTCTTAATTACCATTATAAGCAAGTTTCATACGACTTTTTATGCTGGACAATATTTATAATTTGAAATTATTCATAAGTATTCATGTCATGGTTATGTAAGTGAGGAGGGGAACTGACTTTCTAAATTGTGAGATGTGCGCAGACGCGAAAGTATTGATTTTTTCCGAGAAACGAATGTCATTGACCTTGATATAATCTAGAGAATAATATGAACATTAGTCTTGATATAACCTGGAAATTGATTTAGAATTGGAAAACGAGATGACAAATTGAATTTATTTGAATATTATTTACAATTAATACTAATTATTTTAGTAACAGAACATAATCTTCTGCGACAGTATTGGATTTGCAGCCTCCGTGACTTTTCGCTAGTTGTCTTTCGATTGCATATCCGAGAATAATCGATACTTGTGTTTTTATAATGGTACAATGGTGATTTTTCATTGGCTGAACAACTGAACTATAATGAATAAGTGTACTTTAATGAGGTGCATTAATGGGCTACTGCCAGGTGTATAATTAGTAAATTTCGGCATGGTCGAGCATAAAAGCCTTAATTGCCTCTTATTCGTTCCCGATGCTCGAAGTGACGCTACCGAACTCCTACCTGCAGTGCTTAATTTAGAAAAACAATACCTGAGCACCTTTTCACCACCTTTTATCGCTCTCGAAATATAGAATATCGGGCAGTGCATTCGTGTTTGACGCCATTACTAATTATGCTTGCAGATTACATGACTGAACATTGCTTCCGTCCTCGAGGTTCGTACTAGTTAACCACTTGTTGCAGTGATTGATTGAAGCTGGAAGCCATGTTTACCCGCAGCGCAACACGGTTTCTCACTAATTAAGCCTTCCCTGAACTAATATCCCAATACTCACGTGAATGGCATATTTCCAACTTGTAATTCACCCCTTACTGCACCTCCATCGCTTCGTGACTTGAGAGTGACGTTATTGTTTCGCTGTTCGTAGGAAGTGCTTTGATTGCGGTTATGTAAGCATCATCACCATTCTGTGAGAGACGAGTATGATACCAAGAATTGCGCTCATATTACTTCGATAGTGCTTGGATGTTTAACCTTAGGTTCTGAAATCGAACCTGTGTTCATCTCCGTACTTATTAGATATCTGACGAAAAAAGGGAGCGTGAGAAACAAGTGCAGTTCCTTCTACCATTGCTTCACTGTTGCCATATCACTGTTTCATTGTCTGTATACTCATTATTAAGTAGTATAAATTCAGTGAAGTTCAAAATTCAATTTCTATATGTCCTGAATATAATTTAAGGTGTAATTAAATATAGTGATAAGATAACACTTCTAGATTAATACAGGAGGACATCCATGAGGATCTTCTCGAGCTTGCGGATTATATGAAACAAGTTTATGTAAGGGGTAGACGTGCGCAAGGGAGATTTCCACCAGAGGAATGGAATGTTTATTAATCAACTTTCAATGGCCACTATCGGATGAACACGTAGTTGAAGGGTTTCATTCGAGGTTCCAGAGGATATTATCTGCCCACCATGTTAGTATTTGGCGATTTCTCGACCACGTGAGACAAGAACAAAATGAAACAGAACTTCAGATACTGCAAATACAGGCTGGTCATGTGAATGTCAGACGCCCAACAAACAAGAAATACGAAACAAATCAACGAAGGATGCTACAAAGAGTACGATCTTATCAGCAATATAAGGACCAAGTGAATGTGAAGCTTCACCTCAGAGCAATATCATACCACCTAAAATTAAACATTACGATTCCTCTAGAGCAGGAATGATGTAATTTTCTTAACTTGATGAAATCGTGTAAATTCTGTAACTTCTCACTTACCGAATGATGTAATTTTCTTTAACATTATCAAATCGTGTAAATTCTGTGATTCCTCACTTACTTGCACACATTTAGTAACCATTTTAATTAATCATTTGTGCCGCAACTGATATTAAAATAATTTAATTTTCTAATAAATAATTTTATATTAATGTCGAATTGGTTCAAAAGATGGACATTGATGGACATTATTGCGTGGCCATTTTGGCATAAGAAAACCGGATATATTTTTAGTGCGAACATTTTTGTCTTTGGACCTATATTTATCGCGGACATTTTTGTCATTGGATCTATATCAACTGGACATTAATGTAATGGACATTCTACGATGGACATTATGACCTGCAAGCGGCCTAAGATGTTCAGTGATTTCTTGCTGTGATAGTTTTGCACTACACTCGCAAAATAAACTTTTTAACTTGGAGATATTAATTCAGTTTTAAGACTCTCAGAAGTGTGTTTTCATTTTTAAATAATATTGAAATACGAAGTGTTCATGAGTGAAACTGTGATTAAAAAGTTATTACCGTTAGAGACATCCATTTTAAACAGAGATAGAAAAAAATTAGCTCCTATAAAGATTTGTAATTGGCAGGGTAGTGTAATTTGTTAAAAGCACTTCATTTGTTTACACCTTATGTTTATATTGGGTTATTTTACGACGCTATATCAACATCTCTGGTTATTTAGTGTCTGAATGAAGTGAAGGTGATAATGCCGGAGAAATGAGTCCGGAGTCCAGCACCGATAGTTACCCAGTACTTGCTCATATTGGGTTGAGGGAAAACCCCGGAAAAATCACGATAACCCTTTATTCAGGCACTTTATTTTTATTGTTTTAAGAGAATATTTTCTTTATTGGTTCTATATTTCTGATTTATAATGAATTTTCTTGTTGATTGTTGGTAAATCGATTTTTTGATAATATAAGATATTATATATATATATATATATATATATATATATATATATATATATATAAATTAACCTCAACAACGTAACTTGTCCCTACTGTGATTCGAACCCGGGCCACCAAGTTTCGCGGCCAGTTGCGCTAGCCGTTACTCCATAGGTGTGGACTCCTTATGTTTATAAGAAACTACATTATTGTAGTCATATTGTTACATAAATTCGAAACAATGTGTTATTGTGGAGTAAAATAATTTGTAAATATGCTTCCTATTATTCAAATCCAGGAACACGTAACTCACCTTTCATTTATAAAAATAACTATCAAAACTTAACTGACCAAAAAAATGTGGTTCAGAGCAGACGTTAGCACAAAAACTCTAAATCAAAGTTATATAAACTAAATGTTGCATTAAAACCAACCTCGAATGTCCTATCCATATACGTATGCTTCATAATAAACTTGTTTTTTGTTTTGTACTGTAAAATCTTGTTTTATTCACTTTAGAGGTTTCGGAGTTAATGTAATGGTATACCATATACAGAATGTGTAGTCAGAATGGTGGAATGATGTTATAATGCAGCCATAAGAACACAATTTGTTTCTGACGAATTTTCACTATTTGACATTATAATTCATTAATTTTTTGACGAAAATATGTCAATGGACCAAGCCTGCGTTACGTTAGATTTAAATGTACGAACCAGCGCCGAAATACCTTCAACTGTTGATTACTCAGGACTGAATAGTGTAACAGTACCTAACCTATAATAATATGTAACTTAATAAAGAACTAATGAACTGCATTACATTTTATTGTAATTATAACATTTCTCCATTTCCTTTTAGATTAATAAACAAATAGCTGTAATGAATGAATAAACTGTAGTTTCTTGACGTTAAGATTTTGTGAAATATTCAAGGTGTTTGTATTTTCCTGCAATGTTCGAACATCAGAGAGGCAACCATTACATTACAAATTTCATCTTATTTCATACGAAAAACTACTCGCAAGGTCTCTGCTAAAATCCTTAAGTGGTTAAAACATGAAGAGGTGGAAGTGGAGGAAAACGTATATTTTTATAACAAGGTGGAACAAACACGACAGGCCTCCACCTGCAGCTGGAACATCGGCGAACATTGAACTTTGCCATACTTGACAAACTTTAACCTAACATTGTCTGCAAAGTCTGTGGTTTTCAACGCAATCCCTCTCACTTCATTCTGTATAATTATAATGCGTATCGCGGATTTTCTCGCTTCATTATCTATCTAAATATTTGAATAGGTTTTATTGTCGTGTTTACTTCTTACTCCATCATATAATAATGACCGTTCTCTTAGTCCCATAACGTTGGAATAAGTATAATTGTGCACGGGTATACTTTACGTTACGTGTTCTTCACTAGACACCTTCCTCACAAACACAAGTATTGCACACTACAGAGTCACTCGAAACAGATTCCTTACTCCTAAACAAATATAGTACACTTCAGTTTAGCAATGTTTATGATATTATGCACTACTAATAAAATTAACTTAAATCTTCCAAAACAAGTGTACGGAAGTATAGAAGGGGAGAGGAATTCAGAAGACTATGTCTAAGTAAATTGCGACTAATTGTGTGTAATTTATGTAATATTGACATAATCTGTTCTAAGAGATGGCATTTACAGCAGCACTGTAATTTAGAAAAAAAACATGTAAATCATTTGAAACTGTTAGAAAGAAGTGAGTCTGACAATCTACCTTCAACTAGTAATTCAGTGCCAGCTAGCAAATTTAGCAGAGATCTGTGTGAAATGATGGTGCATACCGACATTCCTTTCAACATATTGAAAGTGATTTTTGGAAACTGTTATGTCTCCCCTGGGCGCACCATTCTTGCTGTAGATATAGCCAGAAACAAATAATATGCTCGATAATATCTTCTGAAGCAGGTGTTCCCAGACAACAGAATCAAACGAACTTTTCTCACTCACATCTTAGTAGTCAGAAAGAGGAGAAATATTAAGTGGATTGTTTCTTCACAAATATGTAGGTTACTATTAATACCGTACAAGAAATATTGTGCATGAT
Source organism: Periplaneta americana (assembly GCF_040183065.1). NCBI lineage: Eukaryota > Metazoa > Arthropoda > Insecta > Blattodea > Blattidae > Periplaneta > Periplaneta americana. The sequence continues at coordinate 93,818,231 of NC_091132.1, forward strand.
GGTTTGTCTAGAGATCAGGGGAATAACTGAGAGACTTAGTATTAATTATAACACTATAACTGAAATGTGCATACTGAGAGTGATGTCCAGGAGCATCTGCAGCAAATGTATTGGTGAAATTTTGCGGTAATTTTCGTTCTGTTAACGCTCCAAGGAATCATCGTGCGACTTTCATGTGTTCTAACACTACAATGAGTCTTAACATACACAAATTCCCTAAAATGGGGAAGAAACGGGCTAAGTTTTGAAAACTTTATCCAAATGGTTCAGTAAAGGACTTTACGCTATTATAAAGGTGAGAATGAAAATTCCATAAAGAGATGGAAATTTCCTGAAATCTATGGATAATGTCTGTTAGCATAACTTTTAAATCTCTTTGTAGAGGCAACTATTTTACGGATCGTAACATAGTTTTCGATTATAATGCTAGATACATGTAATACAGACAGTCAAGATAATTAATTTTATTAAGTTATACATGCGATCCATATAAATCTTCATTATTTTCATGAGTTACAATTTCTCTTTGGTAGTTAGTGTAAACTTGAAGTTCAATATTATGATTTCTATGGTTGTGTGATAATTTATATTGATATCCCTGGCACGATTGTCGTCAATTGTTGATACTGATATTGACAATTACTGTAGAATTAGTCATTAGTTCGCCGTAATGTCGAAAAACATACAGAACTCACTTCGACAGAGTGTTCTTGTACTGAAAACGTACTGGATAGTCCATCCCTGTGGAAACGGTTAGCATGTCTCACCATGAAACGAGAGAGCCCAGGTTCAAATCGTGGTTGGGACAAGCTACCTGGTTGAGGTTTCCCCGGGGTTTCTTTCAACCCATTAAGAAAAAATTATGGGTAAGTTTTACCACTGGACTCTGGACTCATTTCGCTGGTATTACCACCTTCATCTCATTCAGAAGCAAGATACCATCGCAATTGACAAAGCGTCGTAAAATAACCAATAAACAGTACTCAATGATAAATTCTCTAGTTAAAGCGCAAAGGGCATTTCGAACACAATTCGGTGCTCAATGTTCAACCGAAGCCAATGATTTTGTCGATAGTGAGAAATCTGGAAAAAAATTGGCTCGCTTCTCATCAAGAGTGGAAAACTTGCCTCAACCTTGTGTAGATGATATCCGAGAACGTTTACTCAACTCACCAAAGAAATCGTTGCTCCAATCAAGCCAGGAGACAGGTTATTCATATGGCATGTCAGAGAGCAGTAAAGAAATTGCGTTTACGAACTTATAAAATGCACGTATTATTGTAAAAATTGAAGGAACCATACTTGCAAAAGCGTGTGCGTTACTGCCAAAACACGTTATCGAATTTAGTACTGCATATTTTCGATATTATAATGACCTGCTCACTACATACATCCTGAAATACTGGCCAAAATCAATATCAACAATGGACGACAATCATGCCAGAAGTACCAATATAAATTCTCTCAGAACTACAGGGAACATAATCAGAGCTAGGAAGTTGGTAGGCCTACCAAAACTGTTGTGTGAGCTAGGACTATATCTCTACCTAATGAAAGGTATTATCGCAACTCTCAATGTCAGTGAACCAGAACGACAAACATGTACAACCAGTGGTAACCATACATGTGCTCCAATCGTCCACGGCCTTAGAAAAATAAAATAATAAGCGAATAATATACGAGAACAAAAGTAATTTGTAATTATGAAATTCGTAATTCCCAATCTAAAATCAATTATTCATACATTTTCATTTTATCGAAAGAAGTAACTACTTTCATGTTCAGAAAAAAATAAAAACAATATTTGTACTCTGAAAATGTTCGTTTTACGTCACAAGGAGTTACTGGAGCAATTCTGAAATATGATACAGTATGTCTTACTATTAGCAGGTGAACAACTACTTTGTGAATTTAATAGTATATCTCGTATGTGACACATAATATTAAAGCCATAATAATTGTTTTCAACAAAATGTTTCATTTCTGTTGTAATGACAACTAGGAAGTTCGTATCGTAATTCCGATATTTAACTTGGATAGTAACGCAACCGAAAGCATAAAGCACGAGACGTCGATATTTAACGAAGAATAATCCAGGAAGTCATAAACGTGTTACACATTCGTGTTTGCGTAATTATTTAAAAACAGATCAGTTTACTTTTCAGGAATCATACATAATATTACACTTATGTAAATAATACATTAATAACAAATATCTCACTTTGTTCAAAATCTAAACTGTTAGTACAAATTAACAATACTCTTCAAACTATCCACGACTCTACACGACTCCACAGAATGCCACTATGCGTTGTTTGTGTGTCGCGTAAGCGCGGGAGCAGAGCGAGGCGCGGGTGAGATCTATACTCCTCGCTCTACTCAGCTGAAATCTAATGTTCTGGCACGAAATTCCTACCTATGGTCATAATCAGGGAACGGATTTATATGGACTAAAAATATATGAAATATGTAAATATATATGTAGTTATTTTTACCAAAATATGGAATTAAATATGGATTTTTACCAAAATATGGAATTAAATATGGACTTAAAATTATAAAAAAATGACTATGTACGTTAAATATTGGTACATTTTAATCAAACTAAACAAAAAATATAATGGACGTACCTTATCTTCCAATGTAGTTTCAACAAAACACAATTTTTATTGTCTGTTACCATAACAATAGGTTACAAACATTTCTTTCAAGTGCTGAAAAGTGAATCTTCTTCTATTGTCTCTGAGGATAGATTTATACTGACTAAAAGAGCGTTCGACGTCACAAGAAGTAACTGGTACATAATTCAATTTCACAATGTCTGCTGGGGATAAGTCCAAGTTAATCTTCACTGTTGATTCACCACTCATCACAGCAACAACCTTTTGTAGTTCTTCATATCCAGGGTTTTTTGAAAGTACAGTGTCCACCTTAGCTCTTACTGCATCTGCAACTTTACCTCTACCACGATTCAGTTGTTCCACAGTACTATTTATAATTTCAAAACTTTCAGATAGTGAAAGGTGCCTATTTTGGAGACTTTTGAGCGTTTTTATGATGCATGAAAATGTATGCTGAATGTGAGCTAAGTCATTCTTCACACTTATGTCACAGGTAACTGTTTTCGCAGTATCAATTGAGACTGCATCTTCAGAGTCCAATGCAAGGAGAACATTGTTAATAGAGTCTATATGTTCGGCATAATATTCAACTGCTTCTAGCCATGTACCCCATCTAGTTAAAATTGGCTTTGGTGGCAATGGAATTTCAGGGTACATTTCTTTCAACACGTTAACTCTACTGGGAGCTTTGAGAAATACTTTTTTCACTGATGAAATCAACAAATCTACTTTAGGGAAATTGTCTCTGACCACTTCTGCCACACGATGAAATGCATGCGCCACACAAGTAAAATGAGTCAATTTAGGATATACAACAGATAATGCTTGTCCAGCTTTGACCATATAAGGGGCAGCATCGCTAATAAAGAATAACACATTATCGTACATAATACCCTTTGGCCACAGGATACCCATAGCTTCGTTGAACAGTTTAACTATAGTTTTGTTATTGCACTTTTCTAGAACATCACAATGTAAAAGAATTCGTTCAGAATATTGTTCACTTAACAAACCGATAACTACATTACCAACAAGTCTACCTTCTTTGTCGGGAGTCTCATCAATGGAAACCCAAATTGAACTATCTTTAATTTCATCTCTTATCTTCTGTATTGTCTCATCGTAGATGGATGGAGCATACGTCTTCCTAAGTGTTGACTCATCCGGGATTGTATGTTGAGTATATTTTTCAAGGAATTCCCTGAAGACCTTATTCTTTAGTTTGTAGAGAGGAATATCAGCAGAGATGAGAGAACGGCACAGGTCGATGTTAAACTCAGATCTTACATTCGATGTTGTTGGTTGTGTTAAAAACAATTGTCTCTGCTTGGAATTTAGTTGTTTGTTGGCCTGATGTTTACTAGTTGTAATGTGTAGATGATACTGCACACTGACACAAATTACAAAATAATATTTTATTGTCAGTTGATAAACCATCTTCTTTAAATTCTGAAATGTAACTTGTTAGTTTTGATTTTAAATTGACTGAATGACGTACTTTTGGCATATTTACCGTCTTTATAGTATGATTTACAAAACTGAACCTATGTGTACTCTGACTGGCATTTAACTGTTGAGCTGCACAACTGAAGTCTGTTAAAAATTTTAAATTAAATTAATACAGTTTTGTAACTTACTTTCCCATTGTTGATAGGACTGCTAATTTTCAAATAACTCTGATGTTAAAGGGATTACTGAACATGTGTTTAAATCTCTATTGTTGAAATGTATTTTTAAAAGTTAATGGAATTTTGTTTTGTTTTATTGTTAAACCTAATATAATATGGACTGTTTTATATGAAATATGGAAAATATATGGAAATTAACGAAAATATGTACTAAACTCTAAAATATGGAAAAATATGGAAAATAAAAGTAGGATTTTTCAACCCTACACATTGTGAAACATAAAGATAATGCAAAATATAAATTATATTAGCTTTATAAGTAAATATGTATTTACATATAAATCCTTTCCCTGGTCATAATATTCAATTTCAAGTCTATACTAATTGTCAAAGAGAAATTGTAACTCTTTAAAATGGTAGAGGTTTATATGGATCACCCTTTTATTTATAACATTAGTCTGTTGATTTATTGCTCATAATTGAGAGGGTCAGAAGCAAAGGAGTATTAGTGGACTTACGTTATTTGTGAGAAATTGTGGTTGAAAGTACTTAAGCTTTCGTAAATTCCGTGAAAATTTTTATCTTAATTTTAGTGTGCGATGTGTAGAGCCCGGATTTTATGTAATATGAAAATGAGGAATATGTATATAAATACAGTATGTAGCTAAAAATGGCAAAATATGTAGATAAATATGTACTAAATAAAAAATAATGCTATTTAAAATCTCAGCTTTATTAGATGCATTTTTGCACATTAATAAAAAATTACAGGTGCACAAATGTTCAGTTTGATATAGTACTGTTTATAAGTATGAATAAGGATGTAATTATTTTTCTTATTTGAACTGTTATATCAGTGAAGCGTGGTTAAGCAGTGAAATTATGGTTTACAGTGGCAGTGAGTAGTTTCGATCAGTGATAATTTATAGTGTGTTCTATAGTATTAGTGAAATTTGTCATAGTACGAGTGCAGTGAGTGAGATGTTTCGTAGTGCCAGTGCAGTGAGTGAGTCGAGAGTGAAGTGTAAGGTTATCAGTATCAATATGAAACTTATGTAGAGCCTATCCCAGTGATTCTCAGCTGATGTACCGAGGAACTTCTGAAACTTTGTAATATTGTTGGTAAAAGTAATTGAAATAATTTCATTCAATATTTATTTAAAAAAAGAACAAGAGGAAAATATTCAAGCACCTAAAGAAGGAATAAGACTTTTGGGGAGGTCGAGACGTAGATGGGAGAACAATATTAAAATGGATTTGACGGAGATGAGATATGATGGTAGGGACTGGATTAATCTTGCTCAGAATAGGGACTGATGACGGGCTTATGTGAGGGCGGCAATGAACCTCCGGGTTCCTTAAAAGCCATAAGTATTTATTAAAAAAGAAACAAGAGAATAATATTCAAGCACTTAAACTTATTTTACGGGGAACTTATTGGCTTACATCTTACAACAAAAGCAATGTGATATGAATGATAAACTTGAGCTTGTCGTTTCTTGCACAAAAATTCAATTGGTGGTGGAATTGAAGATACACTAGCATTTCTTCTTCAAATTTCGCTCGCGCTTCTTGTTTTTTGTTTTTTTTTTTTTTTGATAAGAACGAAGGGGAGGAGAGCAACGGTGAACTGTTCAACGGTTGAGCTGTTTGGACTTTTTCCATTGCTAATTTTCAAAATTGTAAGACAACATTTCGTAGACTGGAACTCTTTTCGTCGTCAGGTGAAAACCTTCTATGGGGATCATTACAAACAGCTAGCCTAAGATCAGCCACACAGGCTGCCTGTTTGTAACGATACCCCACACTAGGTTTTCATCTGACGACTCTTCGAAACGTTGTGACAATTTTCAAAATTAACAATGGAAAAAGTCCAAACAGCTAAACCACTGTTTTTTTGTTTGTTAGTGTCTTAAGCCCAGTCCATTTTGTTCCAAGTTTCTAATAATACACGTTTACTCCGGTTGACGTTCAGGGTAATTCAGTACATTCTCGTCAACAAATGTGATGTAACTCATATCAGTTGACTCATCGAGCTGCAGTGAAAATACCCGACCGTCGCTTAGCTTTTAATGTAGTCTACATGCCACTGGGTTTCAAAAGACTTGTTATCAATCCGCCAGGAAATAATATCGTTTGAGAAAGGAACCCAGGATAGTTTCTTCTCTGCGCCGTCACCTAACATCGATTTCACTATTTCCTTGCAGGCAGGTAAAATTACGCGCCCTGCGATAGTGTGGTGCTGCATTTTTTTCACTACTATTTCGGCAACTTTATAACTGGCCACTTGTGCTATTTCAGAAATAGTTTCTCTCCATACCATAGCTTTTGATTGATTTTCTTCCGATGACAACAATCGGTTTAAATAGTCATCTTTCCCGAATAAGTTACTATATTTGGAATTCAAATGTCTTTCCAATTTACTAGGAACTGTGGATTCGTTGCTTAGTTTTTCTCCCCACACGACACATTCTGGTGCAGGACGATTTTCGGGTCCACTGAACGTAAATCCGAAGTTTAAATAACTATTTTCGTACTTAAGAACTATTCCAGTAAGTTCTATGTCCCTCTGTACTGCTTTAACGACACCTACACTTGGAAGGGTTGGATAAAAGGTTATGGCAACACTGCTGTCACATGACGATAGTGCTTTCGAGAGCTGCCAGCTCTGCGGACATAAACAAGGATTGTTAGATGAGTTAGTGCAGCCAGCGGCGACAGTACTCTGTCAATCTACTGCAGTGTGTAAAACGTTGACTTTCATAGGGATAGTGCGAGTGCCCTAAGATCATGTTTACAAAACTAGAGCAATGGTCCTGTATCAAAATTGAAGTGGCACGAGGTCGTAGTGCACAAGAATGTTTTCAGGGACTGCGTGAAGCACCACCACCTTTGTCTATCGCTCAGGAGAAAACGACGACACTTGGTGGTACAGAACCCCATCATTCTTCATGACAATGCAAGGAGTCACACCGCTCTGCTGCTGTCAAGGACCTCTTGCGCCGCTGGCAATGGGAGATTCTGGAACATCCACCGTACTCACCCGATATGAGTCCATGCGATTACGATCTCTTCGCCAAAGTGAAAGAACCACTGTGAGGGACCCGGTGTAATACCAGACATGAACTTATCTGTGCTATAGAGCAGTCAAAACGGAACATCAACAAACATGGACGCGCTGATGGTGTACGACGCCTTCCCAACATTTGGCAAAAGGTGATAAATAAGGGGGGGCGTCTATATTGACGGTATGTAAATGTTGTACCCCTGTGAATAAAGCCATGTCAGAATTATCGAACTGTTGCCATTACTTTTTATCCAATCTTTTGTAGCTCGTTCACACTTTTGTTACTGTTAAATAATTGTCACTGACTCACCTTCAACTTTTCTCATTTTAATCAAAAACTTATCTATACTGAAGTTAGATTAACACAATAACGCAAATAATACGCGTGAAACTAAAAATCAACCTCAAAATATGCCAGAACAAGGACAAGAAGGCGTTATGACTGCAAGTCTACAAACAACTGACTGGTGAAGGCAAACTGTGCGCTTGCGTTGTTCTTACGTTAGTCTACTCTCGCATTGTTACCAACTTGTATGTTAGTGTGCAGCGGGTATTCACTACATAGGATAGTGTGCCGTGACCAAAAAAAGATCGAGAACCACTGGCTTATACATATGTGGGTTGTAATAGAAAATTAGGTTCACTTATTAATTAGGTTATTTTCTGTATTATTATGAATGTAATTATTGTGTATTATTTGTATTGAGTATTTTAATTGTATTGTGCATTTTAATTTGTGTGTAATTAAGTTACCACTGCCACCGGGTGTCTGCCCACTTGCAGTTTAAATAAATACATACATACATGTGATTCAACCTCATTTAATTATTGTTTGGAGGCACAATTAATAATAATGAAATATTTTCCATATTTTCTGCCGTCATTGATTGTCTCGTCAATGGCAACCCATACCGGTACGTAGGAATCGTCAACTGCAGTTCTAATCGTTTCTATTGTGTCGGTGTAGGAGGAGTTCAAATAATTTTTCCGGAGTGTTGATTCATGCGAAATATTAAAATTGCAGTACTTGCGTAGGAATACTTGCAACTTTGGAACTCCAAGTTTTTACCGTGATATGTTTGCAGCAACCATTGCTGTGCACAATTTTTTATGAAATTCATTGGTAGAAGACAAAGAATGTTTCAGCAGCACTTGTGTTAGACAAACTTATTTCTTTTCGACGGAGCACGTTTTTTTATTTCTCACGTGAAATTCAATTTTTAAATACTGTTCTGATTGTGACTTCATAGAGCACCCAATGCGTTTGTCACGCACATTGCACAGCACGATTTTACCATCGTAATAAAGGAATTGTCAATTGAAATCCAGTCTTTTAATTTGGATGCGAATGGCAGTAGATTAGCTACTTGTATGACGTGATGTCAAAATAAGCTTCTCAAGAAAACAGGAAAAACTATTATTTTCTTTTAGAGCAACTGATAGGGGGTGTTTGTGCAAAACGATCATAACCACAGGGTAACTTTCACTATTTCCTTCACCGCATTAGAAGTACAATGACCCAACCTTCGCATTGGTATTTGTTTCTACTTTATAGTTACTTCTTAAGGGATGCACAAACTATTAGCATTGCAAAGAGATGTCCATTTTTTGACAGAATACGTTATTATTTTCAATTATTAAATTATATTTATGTGCTAAAGACGAAGGAATGAGCTTTGTAAACAATATTAAAACGTATAACTTTAGAATTAAGTAGAGGGTAAATCGGTGAAAATAATGTATATTCTTTCAAAATAAGCAATATCCTTCAAAATATGTAAAAATATGTAATATATGCCAAAATATTTATTATGCACCAAAATGTGTAACATAAAACTTCGGAATAATGATCTCTTTGATATGTTTCACCAACATTTTAGAAATAGAATATGTAATTACATAAAATCCGGGCTCTAGTGATGTGGTTAAAAGATATATCTCTTTGCCATTAAAATTTTAGATGCTTTGGTTTACCCTGGATGCACTTAACTCATGTTCTTAGAAATGTCACTTTTACTCCATTGCTTCTGACCCCCTCAACTGCAATCAGTATTCAGTTATTTTAAATTTTGAAAATTTGCATAGAAAATGAAGATACAGATAGTCTATTTTGTCTCCGTGAATGTCAATAGCCTCCTGCTAGGTGAAAAGACCTAACTTTTCTAACATATTCTAATATATTTGATAAAATCGTAATTTACTTCACCGCATGTTTAAATAATTCTATGTTCTTAATAACTCTACTAAACCATTTCCATGTACCTTAATAGTTTAGCGTCTTTATTACGTAGAGATAAGTCCTTTTTTCACTAATTCGTCTACTTGTGAATGGAGATGGCCAAGAACTGAGACAATATTTACGTTAGAGTTCTTGTCATGTAATGGAGCACATGGATCGGAAAGGTCGTTGAATGCGGTTGCAAACCTCTGGAGTTAACGTGTGCTACACTTGAGAATGTTACAATTCCATGACATAATGGCAGTGGCTTTAACGTTATATTGCTGCTCCAAGTCTTGCTTTCATTTAGTCACCAGAGCAGTGTTCAAATGTCCCAAGTTCAAGGCAGAACCTTCCACTACAGGGCTGTCCAAATAGTATCACATCGTTCAGCACAATGTACAGATATGCATCTTCGTTTAACATTTCTTTCAAGTTAAATGTCACAAAAACTGGAGTTACATTTCTTCTCTTATGTTAGTCTGTGTTTTGTTACACAGTTTTCCTTGTGATATATGACAATATTAACAAAGTTCAGTGAATAATAATTTTATTTTCGATATATATAGTACATGTACATTCCATTGCGTTGGTGGTTGCAGGGGCGTACGCAAGAGGGGTTACAGGGTTTGAATCCTCTCTTGAAGTTATATATATATATATATATATATATATATATATATATATCTGAAATTTAGATTTGAGTTTTTTAAATCCATAATCGTTTTCTTTCTCTAAATTTTCACAGTTAGAGTAACAAAATCTACATCGATATAAGGCATAGTCCTCCTAGCCCTCCTTCAACACATTCATCATGCCAGTTTCATTCTTCACCCTTGTTAATTTCTATGTTCCATTATTGTGTTTAATTAAATTTATTTCAATATATTTAAATGTTTCCATGAATTTTCCAGTTATGTAAAGTGTCTTATCTATCATATACTAATAACTGTTGTAAAGCTTATATATACACTCATATATACATACATACATTGTAAGTGTAAAAATGACAAGCGTTTTTTATTCTACAAAATTAAACAGAAGTTGAAATTTGTTAAAAATAGAATGACAGTGAAAAAATTACGTTTCAAAGATTTTATAAGGGTATTCATGAATATGTTCTATTAGATCATATAATAATATTAATAGATTCACTACTAACACTACCACCACCACCACCACCACCACCACCACTACTACTACTACTAATAATAATAATAATAATAATAATAATAATAATAATAATAATAATAATAATAATAATAATAATAATAATATGGTAATCATAATAATAGTATACAATATTTAATATATCGATAATGTACAGTGTGAACAATTTTAATAATAACTCCCTCTAGACAAAATTCTGCTTACGCCACTGGACGTTTGGGTAGAAACTACAGCTATTTTCTTAATTTCCCGCTTGCGACAGACAGGTGGAACCATACCCCAGAATCAGAGACCTGCACAACGGTCCAGCCCATAAGCTGCTTCTGCACTGGGCTTCACAGTCTCGCAAGGAATAAGCCCGTGACATCACCGCACTGGCTAGGCCGGGCTGCTTGCGGAACGGTTTTGTGCGGTGGGCTGGTATCAAGGCATCCAGCCCAAGTCTCCCCTTCTATGAGTTACTTATTAATTGAGTTTACGGGGGCTTGTGCTAGCATGTGCGGTTCGATCAACGATTTTGTTTTAGTTTCTTTATTTCTGTTTTTCAAGTTGAGTCGAAATAATGGTGCATCGCAAAGAAAATACAGTCTTTGTGATTAAGGTTTTCCGGGCTAAGATGAGTGGTCTCCTTCATCACAGTCACCGGCGGTGAAAGCATACATTCTAAAATAAAGTCTTAGAGAAAAAGTAGTGAAGGAGAAAATCGCTGTTAGAGAGTTTAAAATAACATATACGGATGCAAATTTAAAAATTCCAATGTGATAGTTTTTAAATCTATGTTGGGCATCAGTGGAAAAGAATTTAATTTTGCATGTTGACCGGTATGTTCCGCGCCGTAGCGTCATGGTCTAAGGCATCCTGCCTAGGACTCGCGTTACGGAATGCGCGCTGGTTCGAGTCCTCATGGGGGAAGAAATTTTCTCATGAAATTTCGGCCAGTGTATGGGACCGGTGCTCATCCAGCATCATGATGGTCTTGGGGAGTTAGGATAGGTAGCGAAATCCGGTTACGAATGCCAGCTATAACGGCTGGGGGGATCATCGTGCTAACCACACGATACCTTCATTCTGGTTGGATGATCTTCCACCTCTGCTTCTGCATGTGGGCGTGAGGCCAGCAGCTGGCTGATCGGTCTAGCTCCTTCACGGGCTGTAACGTCACGGATTATTATTATGTCGTCCGAAATGCGGAGAAGTGCATGTTTATTCCACACGCCAATTGAAAGCATAGCCAATGCGCGCAAGCACAGAAGCAGCAATCAACTGGTGGTTTGATGTCAGTGCAGTGCTGAGCAGTGCGGTGGGCTAAGTTGAGCTTCGAAGCCCAGTGCGGCCGCGTCAGGCAGTGTTGGTCTTGGGTGGTCTGGACTAATGAGCGCGCAGATAGTACTGAGCTGTGAGCTACCGCGCATTACTCTGCCCAGAATACTTCGACAGTGTAACCGCGAATGTTAGAACAAGTTAAGTGCTCAGAAGCTATTAAATGCCTGCGTTTTCGTTAAAAATGTGTCTTCTTGTATTGTGCATTATCAGGTCACAATATTGTCACACTTTCCTGAAGTTACGGAAGTGTTTATTTCTGTAATAATAGTAATGCTTAACTATACATTATAAATATGGGCGTTTATGTACGACGAGCGAGTTACACAGGAACAGAGCCGGCTAAATATACAGAATGTTCCAGTAAAGCGTGCAAATATTAAAGAGGACACAGGGGATGTTCTACTAGACACTTTGACATGGGGCATTCTTTCAAATTCCTGGCGTGTTTCGAATCATATCACAGGAGAAAACAATCTTGGCAACTAATTCCTTGACGGTATCCACTGCGGTCTCACACTATGCACAAGTGATTTTAGATATCTCCACACGAAATAATCGCGTGGATTCAGGTAGGGTGACTTCGCAGGCCATGGAATAGAGCCTCCTCTTCCAATCCAGTGATCAGGCAATGTAGCATCCAGATGTAGGCTACAGGTACTGAGACATCGTACTGTTCGACTCTTCAAATGAAGTGAAAGGGCCTGTCGTTGATTCATAGCATGTTCTGTCATGTGACAAAGTAAATACGATAAGAAGTTTGCCTAGCCTTCAGGCTCTCCCACACATGTTTCAGCCGATCTCTCCTTAAGCTGACTTCGCTGATCAAGAGTTCTCTATCTCAAAATGTTCTGTATAGCATCCACTAATATGTTTTTAATTTTTTAACGCTTTTACTGAAACATCTATTATGAGAAGTAGATTTTTAATATTTTTGTGTTGTTTTTCACAAGTCCTTAAAGAATAACACATTCAACATTTTAAAGATAAAATTAACTCTAAATGATACAGGTAGCAAATACTTACTTACTTACTTACTTACTGGCTTTTAAGGAACCAGGAGGTTCATTGCCGCCCTCACATAAGCCCGCCACTGGTCCCTATCATGAGCAAGATTAATCCAGTCTCTATCATCGTATCCCACCTCCCTCAAATCCCTTTTTAATATTATCCTCCCATCTACGTCTCGGCCTCCCTAAAGGTCTTTTTCCTTCCGGCCTCCCAGCTAACACTCTATATGCATTTCTGGATTCGCCCATACGTGCTACATATCCTGCCCATCTCAAACGTCTAAATTTAATGTTCCTAATTATGTCAGGTGAAGAATACAATGCGTGCAGCGCTGCGTTGTGTGACTTTCTCCATTCTCCCGTAACTTCATCCCTCTTAACCCCAAATATTTTCCTAAGAACCTTATTCTCAAACACCCTTAATCTCTTCTTCTCTCAAACTGAGAGTCGAAGTTTCACAACCATACAGAACAACCGGTAATATAGGCCTAACTGTTTTATTAATTCTAACTTTCAGATTTTTTGACAGCAACTAGATGACAAAAGCTTCTCAACTGGATAATAACAGGCATTTCCCATATTTATACTGCGTTTAATTTTCTTCCGAGTGTCATTTATATTTGAGCCGTTCAGAGCAAAAGTGGTGTAGTCTAAGTCAAAATTGGGTAATGAGGTTTAAAGTAAAAATTCTACATAATAGAGCGCAAAGTAGAAATTAATATATCCATCTTGCTATTCACTGACTACTAAAAGTTTAAATAAATTGAATATTAATTGCTACCTTGCGCTGTATTTTACAAAATGTTTACTTTAACCCTCATTACCCATTCTTGACTTACACCACTTCTGCTCTGAAAGGCTCATTTGTTACTGTTGCTCAAAGATATCTGAATTTTTCCACCTCTTCGAAGAATAAATCTCCAACTTTTATAGTTCCATTTCGTACAACATTCCGGCCACGAAACACAATCAAATACTTAGTCTTTTCGGGATTTACTTCCAACCCTATCTCTTTACTTGCTTCAAGTAGACTTTCCGCGTTTTCCCTAAACAGGTAGCAAATACTAGGCCTAAATCTAAATGACTGATCACGAACTTCGAAATGCCATCTTTTCATAAGATTTCGCGATTGCACATACAGCCATGACTTCAATATTAGATAAAGAATGTGTTTCAATATATAGTTATTAGTAGAGATGGTACATTTTTGCAATCACGATAGTGCGAAATATGTGCAAACGCTCTCAAACTACGTACTTTTATGCTTAAAATTATATGAAGTACTCGTATGTTAATATACTTCTTAAATCGTTGATAAAATTTAAAATTAAGTACAAAACGCGGAATTTATTTCTGCGAAATAAATGGGAAATTACATTTTATGAGACATTTTTTGTCTTTTTGAAAAATATTCGGGACCGATCCAAAGGGACCCAACTCAGAGCTTCTTAAGTTTCTTTTTATAGTTTGTTATTATATCACCGCTATCTGGAGTTCTCTTGCTGGTAGAAAAATATTGGCTGCCTATTCGACTTCCTTAGCTCCAGTGTTTACAAAAATAAGATATTTATGTGATAGAAGGTGATTGTGATTGAGTAAGAAGATGGGTCATGATAAAATCACAGTGGATGATTATGAAAAAAGTATTTTTATGGTAGGGATTATAATGTGCAGCCACCGGCGTGGCTCAGTCGGTTAAGGCGCTTGCCTACCGGTCTGAAGTTGCGTTCGGGCGCGGGTTCGATCCCCGCTTGGGCTGATTACCTGGTTGGGTTTTTTCCGAGGTTTTCCCCAACCGTAATGTGAATACAAGGTAATCTATGGCGAATCCTCGGCCTCATCTCGCCAAATATCATCTCGTTATCACCAATCTCATCGACGCTAAATAACCTAGTAGTTGATACAGCGTCGTTAAATAACCAACTTAAAAAAAAAATAATGTGCAAATTTTGTGATAATAGTTTGGCTTGGGAGAGAAAAACATACTAGAGAAACATAGTATAAAAAATATTAATCACCACATAACAGCGAGGTGGACATAAAAAAAGAATATTAATGAACATTATGGAAAACAGTTACATTTTAACTCTTTCATTAGATCTATAATTTTGTCCCTATTTTCACTTTCGTAGAGATTTTCCTAATCTTTCCATCGTTCTTTTTTTCTTTTTTTCCCTTTCTGTTTCAATTTCTACTATTTTAATTATTTCCATATACTCCCATATTCTATTATGTCCTTTAAGATGTTACTGCAATGTGAAATTAAGAGACTAGCATGTGAAAACAATATGATAAAATTATTAAATGCTAATATTTGTACTGCATGTACACAAACATTTGTATCCAAAATGTTTGTATTTATATATCATTTTAATGGATAACTGAGGAATACTTTAAGGTTTATGACAAAACTTTTGACGGACATATTTTACTCGGTATTCTTGTGATAAGAAGAGTATAATTTTGTAGTTAAACATTAAAGAAAAAAATTCTGTACGAAGACACTATATAATTCACAACACATTTTTAGCTTCACAATATTAGGCAATTAAAGACATGATAGTTCTGAATACTTCATTCTCTATTTGTAGTATTCTTTTACCCTTAAAACTAAAGAAGAAAGTACTTTACAAACAATTTCAAATTAGTGTAACTCTGGAAGTATAGAGAATAGGATCATGTCTATACGGCATATTTCGCTCAAAATGTCTTCGGAAATAAGCTCCATAAGTAGCGGTAACTCCTTGTGAATTATCCTGTATAAGTTTATACATTTGTATTTTATACTGCTGTATTTAAGGATGAGTGCAGACATCTATAAATATGACAAAAGGAAATGGGTATTTTTTAGTAATTTTTGAAAGAATGAACTTTAAATTAAACTGTTATAATAGTGTTCCTGTGATTAAATGGAGTAAGAAATTGTTTGTGATTATGAAAAATGAATTTAATTATAATTAATGAATTCATAAATGTCATTACTTCCAATTATTCCATTAATTTCGTGACCATAGTTTACATTTAACGTATTTGAATTTGGAATGTCTACAAAATTTTTGACTTTTTAACATAAAAAATTGTTTCTGATATGTAATCAATATATACAAATTTAACAATATTTTCTCATATACATAACAAATAAAGAAAACGTATGTACTAACTAAATGCTATGACTCAAATAATAAAAATGTCTAAATGATCCTTATACTGCTATGAATAATACATTAAATTACGAAGTGAAATATAAAGCAAATTTTAATGTTTTTTTCATGCGTTCACGTACAAGTTTTATTACCATTACAACCTCTGTATTGGAAACATCCGGTGTAAAGGTTACACCATCTACAAAATCGTATAATTTATATCATGGATACAAAAGAATTCCTTTAGGAATTAAACCATATTGGAACAAGTTCTTTTACTATGTAAAGGTGTTCGAATTAGTCGAGAATTTGAAACAAGAAAAACAGCTCTTTATTACAGATCGATCCTGATGGAATGTTGATATAAAATAAAGTTATGAGCAGGCTTCGCCATTTCCAACCCACCGGCTTACAGATTATGATATATTTACCATAACGTTTCAAATTCCGGTCCCGTGACAGGAACAAGAAGTCGCATAAGCAATGCAATGCAGGCCTACATACCGCAGAACTGGATGCGTAAACAAACAGACGAAATACAACATGCACTTTATCTAACTACAAGTTGTACCAGAAGTAAGTGCGGTTTGTAATTTGCAATATCAAATAACATTAATGTCTGCATGTTCATGCAGTGCAATTGTACATGTTTAAAAAACAGTTACTTCGTTCAGTTGTACGATTGAGTACATTAAAGAAAGGAACAGTATTTATTATTCATAATAGTTGTATACATAGTTGTTTTGACGAAAATATATTGTGTTTATTTTATTGTTGTTGGATTATAAAAACTAAACTTACTGTACTTTAAATGTAAGACATTGTAAAGGAAAACATTCACAGTTTATACAGCAAAGTTAAACCGCAAATAACTCCAACTTGGTAATATCATTATTGAGTTCTTAGTATAAGGCTATTCATACACCCCGAGTTTCATGTCACTCAACCACGTCGTGTTTCAAAAGTTATTTAAGTGGTGCGGGACTTTTTACTAAACCTGTCTATTGACCAAATATCAATAAGATGTGCCTAAATTTCGTTGCATTTTGGAACATTTGGGATCCATTCAAGAACTTATTAAGACAAGAATAACTCTCTTATTTTAAGTGGCATAAGCAAAATATATTTTCATATTTTCGAATAATGCTCATTAATTGCGTAGTTGCTATCACACAGCCAATGTAGCCTACATAGCTCACGGTTGCCTGCCCTTCTGACGTTTGTATGCTCGGAGGTCCGTATGCTCTTAACTTGCTGCTTTGTTATGTGTCGGAAAAGGATTGCCCTGTTTTGAGTCGTTTTCTTCAAGTATTTTGAATGCCCTATTGTATTCATCCTACCATTACTCCATTGTAACTTTGTCGTTACCTGTCTTTTATCGCCTAAGATTGATTATTGTAATTGGCTGAATATTTTTAAGTGATATGTAATTATCATAAATGGAAATTCATTGAAGTTAATTTATTTATTACATATGTATATATTACTGACAAGGCTTCAATCTTCCTCGGGTATTATCGTATACATATAAATGTTTTATACATTATATATATATATATATATATATATATATATATATATATACACACACGATATAAATAAGTGGATAATGAGAATTAGTTCAACGCACTGTTATATTATCAAAATTAGATATTAATTAAGGAAATAAAGACGTCCTCAAAACGAACATTTTAAAGTTCAATCATGTGGATAGTACATATGTTTTACTTTAATTTAAGGAACCAAGATTATGACATTCCAAGGAATTTAGAAAATTAAATAAAAGAATGAAAGTTAGTATTACATAAATTAAGAAGATATCAATTGTATTACCTTATCAGCCCTTTCTATTTTCACTATGAGGTTTCACAGGACCTGTAAGATAATAAAACAAACATTGAGAAAACGATAAAGAAAATGCAATTAATATTTTATAAAAACACAAGCATTGTCGGTATTGCCTTATAAATAGACTCCGTATTTCAGTTACCTAAAGACTGAAGTTAAAGAAACATTGGGTATATAGTACGCCGAACACAGGTACTGCGACGGATAAAGATGTAAACAAACAAGTCGTCGCTGCGTGTTCGTGGAGTACAGTCAACTTCCAACATTGTGTAGCTATATTAGTAAACGCATGCTTGAGCCGTGATGTTCATTTTCGTCGTGATCTTTGCAGTGAATAATAACGTGATTCGGAACTTGAACATATGCGACATTATTTTATATTGCAAGAAATTATTTCAATAGCACATGACGTTATTGGTGCATGATAAAGTAAAAGATATTCCCATTGTCTGATATTTTTTCATGTTTCATTAGGATATTGCATGTCGCTCATCACTAAAAACCCATTAATTTTCTATGTACTTTTCTAGAAATTCCCTAAGATATAGATTATTTAATTAATTAATTGGGATGTTGGCACTGCTCACCATGGTAGGCTACACAAATCCATGCTAAACGTCGAGTTAATATTTTCATAATTTTCAGATTGTGATGTCACTGGTTCTTTTGGATTACATTCAACACACTTTCTATGTCCTTTGGTATCGTAGTGTCTTTCAGTCCATTGTTTTTGTCACTTGTACCTTTATTTGACACAATCTATATGTAATGTCTATATTGAGAGTGAAAATATTAGTTCAGATATCCTCAACTATGTCCTGCAATATTACACCCTTGGCATTTTACCTCTGCAAAGAACCTTCAATCAGCCACAAAGATGTAGTTATTTATATAATACGACTAGTAAGAACATTGATCGATAAGACTACTCACTATACTGCGTCCGGGTTTTTGACTTTCTAGAGGAAGAGGGCAGAGGATGCGTAACTATTTTTTATATGAACGTACCTGTACCTGCGGTGTGACGTCACATATAGCTTGAATCAGACAACTTCATTCCAGTTTATAGGTAGTAGGAATACGGAGCCTACTTATAAATTATTCTTGTGCACCTACGTTTAGTAAAAGGATGCACGAAACAAGATAATGTTGGAAACTTTCATATAAACATGACCTCAAAATAGGTATATTATATTGAAAAGATAGAATATTTTACGTAAGTGGAGATATATTTTGAACAGAATCCAAGTTCTGAACTTTACACTAAGAATAAGAAGAGACATTTGTAGACTTAAAATAACATGAATCTAAACTGGATGAAGTTTTCAGAACGTAGACCCTGCAACACTAATTTTATCACTAATCACAGGTTAACTATTGACTAAAATCAACTTCGAAACATTTCCGCTCCTAAATTTTACCTGAAAAACACACTTATTTATCTTTTTAAAAGAAAGCATTCTTTGTGAATAAGTCGTGTATATTCTACAACGACTCTGTCCTCATTTTGTTTACCTCTTTCATGGAGATAAGTGGGGGCGTTATCCGTCCATGGGTAATCTTGTTCATCTCGATGATTGTTACAATAAACGAGGTACAGAAATTATCTGATGTTCGCGTGCTGTGAGTCTCAAACCATACCTTTCGCGAGGTTGCAAAAACAAACTCGTTTGTCTAACAAATTGATAAGTTACGCTAAAAGTTTTAATATCCGTAGAGGGTGTGATGGAGGTCGCCCTCTGCGAGCAAAGGAACTTTCAGAATGGGGTCATGACCTAAAAATTGTTCCACGAACTCATTTTCAAACATATTAGATTTCATGAAAGTTTTCTAGAACTGTATAAATGTTACGAGGATTTTACTCTTATTCGACAAATTAGTTTGCAAATGTATTGCGTTTCATAACATTTTAATAAGGTTTAATTCTCCGGGTAACTTTACAGACTTCGAAAATTACGAAACACGGGAGTCTACTAATGTGCTATATTATATTCTTCGACTTCTCGGAAAATATTCGTCTTTCATAACACAGCATGTTTAGTATCGATTTTGTTATGCTATTATTTTTTTTGTAATATGTTAGTATTCCATTCTTTAACTTTTTATACAGCTTGATTACACAACTTTTAACACTATATCACTTCGAAATATGTATTATATGACTTTGTGTTAATTTCTATCGTACCTGGTTTACATGTTTTGAAATTTTATGGGTCATTCTCAGAACTGGTCGAAACATATAAACCAGGTACGATAGAATTTAACACAAGAAAGTCATATAATACATATTCCGAAGTTTAACTTTTTGTTAAATTTTCACTCCTTGTATACTTTGTGACCTGGTAAAGTGTAACAGAAGGTTCTATGGCCTTAACTATACCAGTACAAACAAACAAACAAACAAACAAAGAAGTAGGTAAATAAATAAATAAATAAATAAATAAATAAATAAATAAATAAATAAACAAATAAGTAAATGAATAAATTAATGAATAAGTAAATAATTAATTACATAAAATATTATTATTATTGTTATTATTATTATTATTATTATTATTATTATTATCAACTGTATGAAACTTCATCATCGTCGCCGTCGTTGACACATGGAATTTTTGTACTCGCCAGGGGCGCAGATAATATTCCCCGTCTTTTCCGAGGATAAGTAAGGCCTCTATTATCTATTATTTTTTAAGCTACGGGGTTTATCAGAAATACGGCTATACGATTGATTGCATTGTCTGATGACAGTATTATTGTTACAGGAAATATGACGTTACGGTCGAAAAAAAAAATTCTTCAAATAACTACAATACCACACCACAACAATGCTGAGCTTACGTCATTAGTCCAGATGCCGTTGAACATGCAACAGAAAATTACAGTTGCAGCGTGGGCAATAATGTACGGTAATGATCGTGAGACAGTTAAACTGGCGAGACGTGATTTTAACGTAGCATTGTAGCCGTCGACTTTGGGTAAGTGGAGAAAACGGCTGCTGGTAACGGGAAGCATCCAGAAAAGAAATGCTCCTATAGGTATCCTACAAGCAAAACTCAGCTCTAACTCCTCGCGGCGCGCATGCTATACCCTTCTTACCCTCCCCCCCGCAGTACGAGTGAGAGCATGCTGGGAACGGGAGCATGCGTCATCTACGCGAGACAGTCACGCCTGGTGGCTTCTGCGCACTGAGTTTTCCTTGTTGGATGCCTATAGCGCAGTAGCACGGATGCAGCAACAACGGGAAGGATTCTGAAAGCGTTCGACACTAGCCCTGAAAAATCGACATCACAAGCTGCACGTGAGCTTGGTATCAGTCATACCAGTGTGTTTCGTGCTTTGAAACGTGAGAAATATCATTCTTTGAAACCGTTTCGTGTTCTCGAACTTAACGAAGACGACCCTCATAGGTCAGCTCGTTCCCCTGATCACACAGCCTGTGACTATTGGTTGTGGTCTTATTTGAAAGAGAATGTTTATGTCCAGAAACCGCAAGACGTCGACATGCTGAAAATAGCAATTGAGGAAGAAATTCATGCTATTCCAATGGACATGTATCATAAACCAATGAATGACTTGCTAAAGCGTTGCCAATTTATGCTCTGATGTGAATGGTTATCAGTTTGAGGAAATACAGTGACTTGGTTAGTATTGTTGTGAGTGAATTGTTTAAATTGAAGAATTGCCTTTCCAACAATAATGTCATATTTCCTGTAACAATAATACTGTCATCACACGTTGCAATCAAACGTATAGCCGCATTTCTGATACAGTCTGAGTATCTTTTTGGCATCTTCAAAACGGTCTATTTATAACATCAATTTGTTTTTTTCTAATTTGCATCTATTAATGAGATACATAAAATATTTTTAATGATTTGTGAAGAGTGACTTCCTAAATTCGTTAAAAAATGCTGTATCCTAAGTCTTAATTTCTGAAATTTTAATTTTTATTCTTTGATCTGTGTTCAGTGTTCAAATTTCGCCGTATGATTCGTCAGCGAGGTCTTGTACAAAATTTTAGTTCACTGCCTTTTCTTGTTTCAATATTTATTTATTTTTATTTATATATTTATGTCTATAACAGGGCAAAGCCCCAATTACAATAGACAGTACAGATATTTGTTTAAAACATAGAATTACAAATAGCATGAAAAAAGAGATAAAACAGATAGCTACAAATGCAAGATGCAAGTGTAAATACAAATTAATAATTAAAAATGAAAAAAAAAATACAGACAAATAGATATTACCTAAATAAAATACACATATAGATATAAATGAAAAATACAAAATAAAAATTAATGAAAAATAGATAAGTGTAAATATCATAGCCAAAAATATAAAATGTAGACATAATTGGCAAATTACAGAGTAACAAATAGATAGCAATTAATACTATTTAAGTGAATTATATTCTTTAAGTATATTAATCAGAAAATATTTATATTTCATGTAGGAAATGCTGAAATCAAGATCCCATGTTTTACATATTTCATTGAAATTTGAACACATTTTTAACACTGGTGAATTTTTATTTCCTGAAGTGTTTGGTTTTTTATAATATAACAATTTACGATTTATTAAATGTAATGTTCTAGCGTTTATCTGGATTTGTGATAATATTTCGCTATTATCCAGTAAACCGTTGAATATTTTATAAAATAAAAGTTGCTCAGCAAGTAATCTACGACTTTCAAGAGGCATTAAATTAAATTCAGCAAGTAGATTGTTGTACGAAATTTTGTTATGGATGGCCGAATAATGATATTTTCTAAAATACAGATTTCTTGAGAATCGTTTTTTAATTTTTTCAATTTGATTACTATGCGACTTGCAATTGGGTGACCAAAATACTGAGGCATATTCCAATTTAGCGCGAACATGACAATTAAAAGGAATGTCAAATTCGAAGTGTTTTGTAAAGTTTTTGAATTTTGTAATAATAAAACCCAGATTTATAAAAGCATTATTTGTTATATGTGATTATGAAAAGTCAAATTATGATTAATAGTTACACCGAGATCTTTCACACAATATATTCGTTGTAATGGTACATCAATCATTTTCTAATTGCCTCTTAAATAAGATGTAGTCCCTGTATAAGTCAAGTAATATAGTTTTTTTTCATATTAAAGTTTAACCCATTATTTAAAAGCCATTGATAAATAATGTTGATATCAATTTGTAGAAATTCTAAATCGGACATAATTGGTATTGATTTAAATATCTTTAGATCATCAGCATAAAGTAAACATTTTGGATATTTAATTACTTTAGGCAAATCATTAATATAAATCAAGAATAATAGTGGGCCAAGATTTGAGCTTTGAGGTACTCCGGAATTAACAATGTAAATATATGACTCGGATTGATGATATTTAATATATTGCTGTCTATTTCTTGAATATGATGTCATTAATTTTAACATTTGTTGTGAGAATCCATAATTATCTAAGATTGTGATTAATCTTGTCAAATGCTTTAGTCATGTCTGTATAAATAGTATCAACTTGCAATTTACAATCTAAACTAGGTTGAGATTAAGTTTCCTAAAGCAATATGGTGTGTAATAACTAGAGTCCTGCGAATGTAAGTTAGGTGTACATCGATCATACTAGCTTCGCTTCGTAAGGAGAGCAAATTACGAGTCAGCAGTTCACGCTGCGGTCTCTCCCGGAAGGTCCGACACGTGTGATTAAATTTATTTATGTATCTGTATTTATAAGCATGCTAAAAACAGGAATGGTACTCGTGTACAAAATACCACTTGGATTTTAAAACAATATATTTATTTAAAGGCAGTTTATATGCAAGAAAACATTTTTTACCATGTTAAACGAAACTAAATTTTTTCAAGAGTCAACACATTTATTTTCAGGAGCCACCACATTTTGCCCACACATGCAATAAGAAAACCATTCGAGCTAAGACGATAATATACTGAAATATATTAAACAATATTAAATACCTGCGCAGTACAAACACACGCTCTCAGAGATGCTCTGTACTCTGAAGCTCTTTAGTGACAGTATCTTGAGATGCGCAACAAATGTAACGACATTAATATAAGCTCATTCGAATTTCTTCCTACAACCGCCTTTGTTAACACTATGTATTAGTCGTACTGACATAAAAGCAGTCGAAGTCTTAAAAAAGAAATGAATTCAATAAACAATCCAGGCACCACAGAAAAATTTTTGGTCGCCTAGGGTACAGACTGCTCTCAATTTGTATGCCCCTGATTTTACAATAAGTAAAACGCATTTAGATACTTCAGATCTAATTGAAGGTAGGAATTAGCAAACGAAAAAACATAATGTCAGCACAAACTAAGAACAAAACAAATTATGAGTGATATTTTACGAGTTTCTACACATTACGATGAATGGCTGTAAACACTTCAAGTGCTCGTGTTTCGAGTGAATAATTTATCTTTCTTTCTGATAGAATACCAGCAACAATTTTTGCTTACTCTCCACATTCAATTGCTCCCCAACAACAATTTCCGTTTACTCTCCACATTCAATCGCTCACCATCAACCATTTTTGCTTACTCTCCACATTCAATTCCTCGCCAGCAACAATTTTCGTTTACTCTCTACATTCAATCGCTCGCCAGCAACAATTTCGCTTACTCTCTACATTCAATCGCTCACCAGCAACAATTTTTGCTTACTCTCCACATTCAATTCCTCGCCAGCAACAATTTCCGCTTACTCTCTACATTCAATCGCTCACCAGCAACAATTTTCGCTTACCCTCCACATTCAATCGCTCACCAGCAACAATTTTCGCTTACTCTCTACATTCAATCGCTCATCAGCAACAATTTTCGCTTACTCTTCACATTCAATCGCTCACCAGCAACAATTTTCGCTTACTCTCTACATTCAATCGCTCACCAGCAACAATTTTCGCTTACTCTCCACATTCAATCGCTCGCCAGCAACAATTTCCGCTTACTCTCTACATTCAATCGCTCACCAGCAACAATTTTTACTTATTCTCCACATTCAATTCCTCGCCAGCAACAATTTTTGCTTACTCTCTACATTCAATCGCTCACCAGCAACAATTTTCGCTTACTCTCCACATTCAATCGCTCACCAGCAACAATTTTCGCTTACTCTCCACATTCAATCGCTCACCAGCAACAATTTTCGCTTACTCTCCACATTCAATCGCTCACCAGCAACAATTTTCGCTTACTCTCCACATTCAATCGCTCACCAGCAACAATTTTCGCTTACTCTCTACATTCAATCGCTCGCCAGCAACAATTTTCGCTTACTCTCCATATTCAATTTCTCATCACTCCCAAAGTGCATGAGTTGTATCAATTGCAAGAGAAATACGTAAGTAAACAAGGAGCTTTTTAAATATGCATTCGGAGTTTAGCTACCTTTCATGACATAAGAGTTTTGGTAAAATTTGTTAATAAAGCTTTATTATATTGAAGAAGACTGTCGTGTAGTCCGCTGTGACATCATCTGCAGTTAGGCTATGTTAGCTCGAAGCAAGCGTACCAAGTATTTGCTCGAATACATTGTAATATTTAGTAAAATTGAGTACATATATGTACAAATACATTACTACTTTTATTCTATGATACGAGGTAGATTTCGAACCGAGACTCCCCTGCTTAACATTTATATCTATTATCCTCAGATTGTTCCAAGCGGCACGAATTCGCGTAAAATTTCATTATTCTTCTCTCAATTTCTCTTTGATTCCAACTCGCAAGTAGTCTGAAAGAGAGGTTAAATTGCAGAAAGGCAGGCAGAAAGCCGAAAACTAGTTTTTCGTTATGCCAGGAATATTGAAAATACATTTTTCTTAAAAATCTTGAACTGCTGTTTCATAATATTATTTAATAGTTCCTCTGTACTAAGCATAAAGATAAAAAAATGAAATATAAAGCTGCTGCAGATTTATATTTCTAACATTTGCGATGTTATGCGGTAAAAATGTTAATATTGCAGTATTTCTGTCGTATTAGCAGTGTGGTACAGATTTAACCAGGCCATGCTCCATTTCAATGGGTATAGTGAACCAAAACAAAAAGGAATCCACGATTCCTGTGCAACTGTGCCATACAGAGAATTTAATTGTATCCTATAGCTGTCATAGCGTTTTGCACAGTTCCTGATACGGATATGGAGTTTGTAATTTACAAGTTCCGTCGTTCCGTTCGTTCAACCCAGTAATAATAAAATCATACGACCCGCTTTGGCTACGGGAGTTTAAATCCAGGCGACTTCTGATGGGAATACGAGACACAAGTGTTCAGACACCTGTTAAATGTATGTTTAATACGTCCTAATTCTTTGCTACTACAGTAATGACCGACGTTAATTCTGATCACACTTTAATGAAAGCTGATTGCATTGAAGTAATATTCGTCCCATACAAATGTCCCATTGGTATTATGCTTCAGGGGAACTCGTATATTCCAGCATTGTAGAACTGAATCAGGTCACAGAAATTCAGTCGTGTTTGTTACACTAATACTATCATAGGTTACATAATTGTTTATATAAATAATATGACATACACAATCTCTTCATCATTGACAAACCTCACAGGATTTCTATCTTAAAAGATCATTGACGTTTAATTAATAGTAACAAAATGTGAGGTCACAGCTTACTGAATTAAAAGCTATAAAAGAATTCTACATCAACTCCATTAGCCAATTAAACTCGATTTAAAACTACCTTAATTAAATTACAAAAACTTTGACCCGTTTGTCTTTTTCTGAGGGAGGACTTTTAACTAACGCTAGACATCCACAGTGTGAAGACACTCTAATCATTCAGTAAATATGGTGTAAATCATACCCTTAAAATAACACAGAACATACAAAAGAAAGGACATACAATATTTTATGAAGGAAAATGAATCTCTATTTTACATACGAGAATCTATGCAGGTTTTGTAGCTGGGCACATGAACGGTTGAGATACAGCGTAAACATTCTAAAGGTAATCATGTAGTTTAAAAACTGAAACAAACATTTCAGCCAATAATGGATAAGAAATACTAGCCTATTGAAACTCAATTTATATAACTCAAAGTTAAATATAACAAAAATATATGACAATCTACTAGACTGTAGAAATAAAATTAAAGTATTAAATATAGTAAGTGAAGTAACATTTTAGAATTTCCTCACAACATATTAAGCAAATAAAATAATTGTTAGTGCATTTGAATGTACTTTTAGTCTCAAGACAGGGAACCTATAAGAATAGTCAATTTTGGAAAAAAGTTACCATTTTTTGGGGCCCCTTATATTAATGTCTTGTAAATAAGTTTGTGAAGTTTCTATATCATAACCTTCAAAAGAGCTGATGGGCAGCCATTTAAGTATGGCTGTGCGCAAAGGTATTTAAACTTAGCACGCTCCACTTTCTGTAATCTTTATGGAATGGAACTTAAAGCTGCTGAAATCTTACGTAGGTCTCTGGAGGTTGGTTTTAGGTATACAACAATCTTGAGTGATCGGGCTTCTAAACGTATAAACATTTGGTTAACTTGAATATCTGTGGTGATGAATACCCCATCGTGAAGGAAGAGTATGTCAATCATGTGGCAAAGCGCATGGTAACTGCATTTCGAAAACTGGTCCAGAATGAACAGAAGAAAGGCATCACATTGTGTGGTAAAAGAATTGGAGCTTTGACTGGTAATTTCATTACCAAGATCTAATCCGAAATGGGTAAAAAAAGCAACTTATGCCAATACAGATCATTATAGATTCACTTATGACACATATCGTATTTTTATAATAGAGCAAAGGCAAAAACTCTCCCACCAAAAACTCATAAGAAGAAAATTAAAACACCTCTTTCCGGGTTTGTGGTTCGGAAAATGATGCCAGTTTTTCAAAGACTAGGAAGTGATGCTCTATTGGAAAGATGCACCAGGGGAAAGACACAAAATTCTAATGAGTGTCTGCTCTCAGTCATTTGAAATAAGTGTCCATAGACTATAAATGTGTCAAGGAAGATGGTAGAAATGACAGTTTATGAAAGAAATTCGGACTTCAATTCTGGCATAATTTCTATAATAACAAAAAGGTTGGAGGTAGTGAGATTGTCTCCAGGCAAGTACACTCTGAAGCTAGCATAAAAAAATCAAAGAAGAATCCACAAGAGCAAGTTACAGAAAGAAACTAAGTTCCAGAGATATCGACACTTTGTTCGGAAGGCAAAATAGATGAAGGAAAGACGCCATAGGAGAACAGAAGGACCTACCTATGTTCCAAGAGTTTTCTCATTGTCACAGAAATCAGGAATAGATGCATCTTCTGTAATTTTCAAGGTTATTCAAGTTATTCAATGCTACATTTGTCATTTTGTTGTACTTTATTATGTGTAAAGTCTACAGCATTCATTTATCGATTCACTAAAATTAAAAAAAAATCTTTGAAACTTCGAAACTTTCAAATTAAAAAATTATCACACATACAGACATGAAATTTGTGCAGTATATTGCAAATGATCCGAACAATAATTCTTCCAGAGCAATTTTTCATAAATTTATTAGTTTGTAAAGAAATAACTATTATATTGAACCATCTTTTTCAATTCAAAAATCAATTTGTCAATTAAAATTTCTGTAAGTCAATTAGAAAGAAATAATGGGGGAAAATTTCATAACTTTCTCCTAAGCCCTCATTTAAAAAATTCGGCCCGTTAGTGCAGAAGTTTTGGCACTGAAATCCACAAGGACATTTTCTTATTTTTTATGCCTTGGATGGTACCTAATGCGCCAAAAATGAAATTATGGTATACATTGTGATTGACAAATCCACCTACATCTGTTGTATTTTTTTTTTCAAAGAAACTAGTGTAAATATTTAATATTTTATTCCTAATTATTAACTATTTCAGTGTGTATATGTACATGTATGTATTGTATATATATATATATACACACACACACATAAATACTACATATTATTATATTATATTATTTGTTAATACAGAATATTTTGAGTGACTATATTACAAACTCTGAGAGTTGGGAGAGTACTCCATAGTAAGCAATATGAGGATAGGAATCCATGCAAACTCATTCTCAAAGGTATATAATGGAATGTCTATCCCATAGAGCATCTGTACCAATAGTAGTTCTTTAGTCAACTGTCCGAATATAGGTTTTAGTCTTACAAGTGACAACAATAATGCATCACTCATGAAGCAACTAAGACAGGAGATCATGGGTAGGGTAGCCAGTTCCTTTCCCCTTCATTGCACACATCGCTCATAGTAACATATTACACTAATCAGACTTCAGATGTATTCAAACAATATTTCTTCCTCTGAAACATACAAGCGATAATATATATATATATATATATATATATATATATATATATATACAGTACGTATCAGCCAGAACATCAATCAGATGTAATGGGCCAGTAGATAGGTGACAACTGTTACAAAGTCAGTAAAATTTCAACTGTAATTAATGTTATATTCCAGAATGCTACA
This sequence comes from Periplaneta americana, assembly GCF_040183065.1. NCBI lineage: Eukaryota > Metazoa > Arthropoda > Insecta > Blattodea > Blattidae > Periplaneta > Periplaneta americana. The sequence continues at coordinate 93,847,762 of NC_091132.1, forward strand.
GATGGTCTTCCATTTACACAAGATACAATTTTTCCGAATTTTAAATTTTATTTCAAAACATAGCTACAGTTTCTGTATGTGTATCAGAATCTTAAAATTAATCACGAAGCAGATTAGTCTTAGTCCTAGTTTCCTATGTATTGGTTCATGCCTATGAAGTAGGGCGAAGTTTGTAATATCTTGATATCTCCTCTCGTTATTAGAGTTCTACGAGTACGTTGACTAATTTTAATACAAGTTAGCTGTACAGTGATCATACTAGCTTCGTTTGGTACGAGGAGCAAGTTACGAGTCAACAGATCATGACGAGGTGAGTAGTCTTCCCGCACATTTAGGTACTACATGTTTACATTTGCTTATTCGTGTAACTGTGTGTTCTGTATAAGTTGGTGAAAAAAAGAAATAGTACTCATACGCAAAATACCAGTTGGATTTAATAACAATAATAACAAAGTATTTATTTAAAGGCAGCTTACATACAATAAAAGATAATTTTTACTAGGGATAGACAAAATTAAAAAAAAAAATTAGGAGCCAACCCCTTTATTTACAGTAGCCACCGCATTTTGTCTACAAATGCAATGAGAAAACCATTGGAGCCAAGATAAAAATATATTTACTGAAGTATATTGAACAATATTACATATATACAATGCAAACAAACGCTCTCAGAGACGCTCTGAAAGTATGTAAGACAATATCTTGAGATACGCACTTTCGAATTTCTTCTTACAACAGCTTTTCTTAACATTATTTATTAGTCGTAGTGACGTCAAATAAATCGAAATCTTAAAAATTGTTCAAATCAATAAAAAGTTCAGGTGCCATAAAAATGTTTTTAATCGCCATGACTATCTGGAGCCCGGAATTCGTCTGTTCCCGATTTTTAGAATAAGTAGAACACATCTAGATACTTTAGATCTGATTGAACTTTGGAATGAACAAATTAAAAAATACACGTCAGCACAAACTTAAAATAAAACAAGTTATGAGTGCGAGCTTTACTAGCCTCTACACATTACAATCAAAGATTGTAAACATTTTAAGTGTTTCAAACGAAAATTTTTTTCACCTTTCTGATGAGCATTTTCTTCTTTCCTAATGACGTGCTCGGTACCAAAGTCTTCTATTGGAGGATGTTCCTAGCTTTATATTGTTTCAGTATGTTCGCCGAACTAACAAGGGAAGGGTTTCGGCTCGAACAGGAATTTTTGGTTAATAATTTGTACAGACGCTTACTTCACAATGGTGATGAAGACCGTAAAAGCATTAATTTGTGTAACTCTCCGTTTGGTTGGTATTGGTCAATACACTTCTTTGAAAATGTAGCCTATATGAGGATTCTCTACAAAATGCATGAAACAGCATGCAGCAGAGCAATAAGCACAACACGCAGAAGCAACACATGAACAATCTTCTGGACCACACTCCAGTGCTGAAAAATCAAATGCCACCTGAATTACATTTTTGAAGTCCGAGACTTGTTCACAATTCACGTAACCAGCTGACTGACAGGAATGCTGAATCATAGGGCGGTACACTGGAACAGAAAACTGGTTATGAATAACAGAGTGCATTTTCATTATAAACACTGGATTTTAAGCAAGAATCCTTATGTAATCTGTTATCCTCCGAGCATATATTTTGTATTGTCTAAGGAAATAGATATTCAGAGGCTGGATATATTTAGTTTTTTAGGTGGAATGATCATACATTCCATGTCCTAGCCTTGGAATGATTCATTTATTAATGTTGCGTCCTTGTGCGCATTGAATGACTCACACAACAATGTACACTTTTGATTAGCTGCAATATTTTCAGACAGAACATTGGAGAAAAATGTTCTTAAATGGGCTTTAGACATTTTACCACTCGCACTAGCTTCTAGGCTAGGCTAGGCTTACGGGTAAGGTGTCCCATCCCCTTAACTTGTGCAGTGCTCTCCCAACCCCTCAACTTTTACAGTGGTCTAACAGACAAACCACACATTACACAAACGAATGTTTTTGGGAGCTTTACAGAGATGTAAAGGTGGACCTATAAACAAATTTTGGATACGAAATTCCTGTTCGAGCCGAAACCCTTCCCTTGTAAGTAGCGTTGGATGCCGTCGAGCTACATTGCATACATACTTATCTTATTGCGGGTTGCTTGGAGGGTTTACATAACCAAACGCGGACTACTCATGATCGAACATTGCACGACACTAGTGGATGGCGTGTTTCTCAACCAAGTGGTTCGTAGTTCGATTCCTAACGTAGGCAATGGACAAGATTTATCTTCCGTCCACGGGAGTGAATGTCTCCCCCTTATCATGTACTGATCGGCTGTGGCCCTGACCACGTGAGCAGAGGGGCTCGCAATATCTACTCTATTATGTGTTGGTTCATAGTTTTATAAACTCTCCTGCGCTTCATTGGTTGTAAGTCGGTAGGAAAGAAGTAGATTAATCAGAAGAAGAAAGAATATTTTATAATGCCGGGTATATTGTCATACTTACCATTTGCGAGTCAGACTATACTTTTGGCGATTATGATGAATCTTGTCATCAGGTTGGGCACCCATTAGATCGGATTCTGTTCGCCTCTATGGTAGGACGACATACATGTGGAAGTAGGCACGCTGGATGAAGCCGGTGTTATTAACGTCGAAATGACTTCATTTTATATTGTCAGAAAATCATAAGCGCTGGAAGGATTGATATTTTGTCGAATATACTATCTTCGAACGCAACCGTACCGGCATGAAAGACGTCCTAAACACCACCGAAAGCCTGAAGTGGAAATGGGGAGGGCACGTGGTATGGATGGACCACAGAAGTTGGACGCACAGACTGACATTGTGGGATCCCAGGATCGGCAGAAGAAGAGTGGGACGCCAGACGACTAGATGGGCCGATTTCTTCAAGAAGAAGGCAGGAGCAAATTGGACGAGCAGTACAAGAGACAGACAGCTATGGAGAAATCTAGAAGCCACCGTGCTCAGTGTGTAGTGTGGTGCGAATCTTACAAGTGCATATAGTGTTTGTGTACATAGAAACGAAATAGTACAGCCAAGTTCGCTGATATGACTCCTTAGGACCAGCTCACCTAACGAGTGAAGTCTACTGAGCCAAGCCCTGTCAATCAGGAGGCCCTTGCCCTTACGGGATCTATCAGGCTAAATTTATTATTATTTATTCATTACTATCTTCGAGATTAGTGAAAGTATAAAAACATGAGTGGCGATACGAAAACATATTCTAAAAGAACACTTAAAATGTGCATTAATGAAGATAGAGAACAGTTTCAGTTGCTGAATGAATATTTAAATTATGAAGGTACCATTCTTTTCAAGAATTTTATTATGAAATGTGTATTACAATTTCTATTCTGTGTTTCAAGAAGAGATGTGTAAAATGGAAATTTAATTTCAAATAATCAAAAGAAATATCTACTTTGCATACAAAATGAGGAAATAATACGAGGAAATAGATAATTTATATCAATGTAACTTCAAACCTGGCATCTATGGATAAAAGAGATTAAGGACGTCCATATAGACTACTAAGGCATAATTAATTAAACAATTGAATTATTGTTAAAGACTGCCTTTGTTAATAACGACAATATGTTCATTATTTGTCTAAAACAATTAATTAAAATAATTGGGACAATAAACATATAAAACGCTTTTATAATTACTTTTTTCTTCTTCTCTATATTAAACATACTTCCATATTTATGTCAGCTGTGACATAACTAACGCAAAATAAAAAAATTACAACTGGTGTATTACAATGATGCATTGCAAAACAAATTACATTGCACGACATACGACGTGCTAATCCTATTCATAAACCCATTACAAGATAGCAAGTAGGGAATATAAAACACTGTTTACGCAGAAATGTTTAATGTTCTGTGGCTCTATGAATCTCGCGTCTCGGGAAGGCAGAACTTTTACACACATACATTCACATAACCCCGCACGCACCCACGCTACCGGTATATAAAATATATAGAAAAAATATATATGTACACTGCTCAAAAGATAAAAGTAGTCATTATTTAAATTAAAAATTAGGGTATAAGAAAAAAATACAAGAAAGTGGGTACAGCTAAATAAATATGTTGTTTCTTATATTAAAGTTGGTACCCTCGCGATTGTTTTGTTTTTCATTGCTGAAGGCATCTGAAAACTAAATGCAAATTTGAGCAGCAGGCTACAACGTGTACATAATGCGTGCGTTCGTTATATTTGCAATATTCGTAAGTATGATCATGTTTCCCCGTCTTTCCAAACTGTCTTGGCTATGGTTAAGCGATCGACGAGCCCTGCATTCTCTTGTTCTCTTATTTCAAATTCTGCGCACCGCTACCCCAGTCTATTTGGCTTCTGTTTTAAAAATTTATCCGCATATCATCAGCTAAGTACAAGATCTCATCATAACAATTTACTCATTATACCCTACAACAAGACATCTTTATATTCTTCATCTTATACAGTTTCAGTTGCTAGAAATTGGAACTCGCTACCGAGTGATATAAGGGGTTGTTGGACAATAAATTCATTTAGGTCCAAATTACACAAATTCTTACTTAACAAATTAATTGCTGATTAATATTTGTTACATATAATGAAACTAACATCTGTCCACTTTTATTATTATCATTAATTTCTCTAAATACATTTACAAAATCTCTAATGGCAATTACATTAATATTCTCATTATAGAAATATATTTTAGATTTATATATATATATATTTTTACTCCTTGTAACATACAGAGTGTAACAAAAGTTTCTGGTACAGTGAAAATTTTAGTTTTTTTTTTTTTTTTTAATACTTGATGGTAAATACTGTATCACATATTCAGCCAAATTTATACTAATAATAAATCTGGTAGCGAAATTTTTCTGGTAATTTTCGCTTTTCTAAAAATAATTGGTTTTAACATGTATAATTAATCATCCTGAAACCGAAAATCGATTTTTTGACATTTTTGTTTGTATGTCTGTATGTCTGTCTGTCTGTCTGTCTGTCTGGATGTTTGTTACCTTTTCACGCGATAATGGCTGAACAGATTTCGATGAAAATTGGAACATAAATTAAGTTCGTGTAACTTAGATTTTAGGCTATATGGCATTCAAAATACTTTATTTAAAAGGAGGGTTATATGAGGGCCTGAATTAAATAAACCGAAATATGTTGCTTATTATTGATTTTTGTGAAACATGTTACATAACAAAAATTTCTTTAAAATGATTTCCGATAAGTTTTATTCAAGGCAAAATTTTGATAGGACTGATATTTAAGTCTGCCTGTCTGTCTGGATGTTTGTTACCTTCTCACGCGATAATGGCTGGACGGATTTCGATGAAAATTGGAATATAAATTAAGTTCGTTGCAACTTAGATTTTAGGCTGTATAACATTTAAAATACTTTATTTAAAAGGGGTGTTATAAGGGCGCATGAATTAAATGAACCGAAATATCTCGCTTATTATTGATTTTTGTGAAAAAATATTACATGGCAAAAGTTTCTTTAAAAATGATGTTCGATAAGTTTTATTCCAAGCAAAAGTTTGATGTGACTGATATGTAAGGATATACAAGAGTTTTAAAATAACAATACAATAGATTTCCACCGCCGCCTGAGATTATAGTGTCGTTGTTCCGTAACTGCTATGTGCAAAATATTAAATTTTTTAGTAGGAAGAAAAATTTATTCATTCTATGGCAGTAGTGCATAGGAGATCGTGAATTTTTACATTTTTACACAATCAACTCTATTAATTTGGAGTGATTTATTAAAGGATGCATTCAAGACTAATTTAGAAAAATCTTAAACGAATTATATTTGCACCAAATGAGTGATCTCTGGACCAAAATGATAGCATTTTAATTATTTAAATACAATTTAAATTAAGTAACATATTAAACGATTTATTCTTGTATCAAGTACGAATGTTCCCTGGACCCAATGTTCTATTTTAATTATGTAATTACTTTATATTTATTTCTAATAAGTGCAGCGGAGCGCACGGGTACAGCTAGTTATTAATAAAGGTTTGCATCACACCACAATCAAGTAGCACCAATACCTACACCATAAAATTTGGTCATGGTTCCTGAGAAAATGGAAACTAAACAAGAGAATAATTATAACATACTGTTACAGAAACTTTTGTTACACTCTGTAGTTCTAGTAAGCTTATATTAAATTAATTTTCATCATTTTACTAGCTATCTCAAATCTCAAATTAATTATAATTGGTTGAATTAAATGAGCTCATAAATTAAGTTACTACTTTACTTTATTGGTTCATCTAAATTTAAATAAATATGTAGTCTACTAGTCGTTAAAACTTAACTGAAGAATGTTGCTGGAGAACCTTTTAAGTTTGTGTAAATATTCGTAATTTAAATATGTATTGTATTGAATAAGGCTGGTTGAGTGGAAGAGAAGGCCTTATGGCCTTAACTCTGCCAGCGAAAATAAAACATTATTATTATTATTATTATTATTATTATTATTATTATTATTATTATTATTACTTCACATGACTTAATATGATTGTGTGTTAGGATTTGGCTGGTTGTGTGGCTGGTTGTGGTTGTTAATTGTTGTTTTAAACACAATGGCTTATCTCGAGAGCGAAAAAGCCAACGAGGAAATAAATTATCATCAACCGAAGCTACACGTGCAGTTACGCTTCTGCAAGAGGACCATTCACAGAGGTACTCTGCATTTAATTCATTCTGTTCAACATCAGGCATACGGACATACCTCTCGCGGCTAGTACCATTCATATTAACACTGAAGGAACAGTTGTCTGGAAGGTGCCGATGCTTGGATGCAAATGTGGTGTGTTGATGTTGCTGTCGCTGCGGGAACTACTTTGCCTAGCGTCGTTCAACAGCTCATCCATTGCATGCCGCTGCACCATACACAAGGTGCATATCGGGTAAAGGCTGATTCACAATAAACAGGGAACGAGAACCAGAATGAAAACGAGAAGCAGAGGACGTGAATATGAAAATTTTTGATTCACAATAAACCGAGAACGTAGACGACTATGCATATCGTTATGCATGTCAATAACGATATGTAAAGTCGATATTACTCATTCTGATGTTATTTGTGTATAACTGACCCATGGCGTTCTCTCATGAGTACAAGGCAGCCAACATAAACACAGATTAACCATCTTCGAAATTTCAACTGAAACATTTCATTAGGTACGGTATTATGAATATGCCCATTCATCTTTATTATCACAACTTATTTTAAGTCTACCATAACGTAAAATAATTAGAGAAGAAACATTTGTAATAGAACAAAAATGAACACAACAGTAGTTATTGTATTGAAGCATGAATATGTAATGTGTAATACAACCAATTCAGTAATAAAATATGATTCACTTACGATCGGTGTTCAAAGATACAGCTATTGAAAGCCACGTATTCTCCTTCATTTTCTCATCTTTATACGCCGCTTATCGTAAACGTGAGGATTTTCCTCAACACTCAATATTAGAATCTCATCAAATAAAACTTGCTCCATGATGCACAGCACAGAACAAAATAATGCATAGATTATGTCACGGTCTTCTTGCTACAAAATATACGACGACAAAATAGCTTTTAGATGGCAATAGAATGAATCTAGTGGGCTGTGATCGGAAACGTGAACGTCATAGTTGAAACTTGGCCAACTCTCCGTTCCCGATCCCGGGCTCCGGCAAGCTTTTCTCACATTTAAATGTACACATTTTAACAATTTTACCGTTTTCGTTTCGATTCTCGTTTCCGGTTAATTGTGAACCAACCTTAACTCGGGATAAGTGTATCTATTCATATTGTGCAGATATCACTACTAACTACAAAGCAGTACACTGTGATCTATCAGAACCATCTTAACATCATCCAAATGACATGCTACAAGTAAACACATCAACAACACATTACTCCATAATGAGTCACCAGAGAACATAGGTTCCTCATATCAAAGCACTCAGCCAACATCCCTGAACAACCTGTGAAATTGTGTCGGTACACTGTATATATAGTGTTAAAAAAAAGAGTACCTATGCAATATTTTAGGAGGTGATAATATTCATCAAAACAAGAAAATAATGTATCATTAACATGGGTCCTATAGCACATACTTTCTGAGATGTGAACACTTGTTGATAGGAGGTGCTCAATGTGACGTCCATTCATGGCAATGCATTTCTCTGCCCTACAATACAGCAGAATACCAGATAATCATACCGTAGTTGACACCCCTGGCATGGAATAATGATACGTCGCAAGGAATACTGAAAAAAAGTCTGGTTGCGAATATGAGTAGGATTCAGCAGAGGTGGTGATGTGAATTTTTGTAATCAGCATGTGTGGGTTGATGAAAATACCCATGCAGCTGAAGAAACAAGGCATAAGGACCGATTCTCAATCAACTTATGGGCAGGCGTTCTTGGCGATAGATTAATAGGGCCATACGTGCTACCACAGATATTAACTGGGGATCGTTATCAGGACTTCCTTATTAACGTATTAAAACAAAATTTCAAAGAGTGCGTGATTCATTACGCCGAAGGGCAGACGAATGCATTGCCATGAATGGATATCACATTGAGCATCTCCTATGAACAAATGTTCAGATCTCAGAAGGTATGTGTTGTAGGACCCATGTTTATTAGACATTATATTCTTGTTTTGATGCATACTATCACCTTATAAAATACTGGATACTTTCTTTAACATTCTGTATATAACTTTGTGTATGTGTCTGTACATTGTTTTGTTTTGAAGGTTCTGTGAATTATTCAAGTGTCGATGGAAAAATCAACTGCAGAAAATGTATTATCCGAATACTTCTGTTTAAACTGCTCCATTGTCATTTAGGCATCATTTCATTGTCTTTTAATGGCCTACTGGAGTTTCATAGGACCGTTAAACAAAAGAATAATAATCAAAATTCTCAGCACCAAAAGAAATTGGAAAGCAATCAATGTAAAAGTTGTTTATGGAAAAGAAACATTTTTAGTACGACCTGCAGTAGTTCCCCGATAGGCATACTTACGAACAGTTTATTATAGAGTGGAAGGGGAATCCATCTCTGCCACGTTATATAATTTTGTAGATTGGAGTTTTTATTGACCTCTCAGAGCTCAGGAACACTAGTTAGATTCGATCCGTTGAATTATGACGGGGAGAAAGAACATTTTGGGACAAACCATAAAAAATACTGTCACCGCAATAAGCTTGCTGAATAGCACAATAAAGGATTGAAACGGTTCAACTTCCTTTCATTTTAACGATGAAATTTGCCAGAGTACGCTCAACACTTCGTGTCGTTTGGATGACTTCTGTCTATCGAATAGGATGTATCAAATTCAATAGCATATGTAGGAGAAATCAACATAGGGAAAATTAAATCTGAGGATTATTAATTTACATAACAAGTTGCTAGCCAAGTTGATCTGACACTTAATTTTTTTAGCTGATATTCAGTTCATATTTTTACGACTACGCTTATTCGCCACGATTGCAATGGAGCGGATTTACTAGACACGCTCTACTTTACACCTCCTATACAAAGACAACTTCACGCAGTCATCCTATTGTCATTGTCCGTGAGAAAAAGTGCACTCTTGCCAACCAACAGCTTAACATTTACTGGCAAAATTAAGGGCTTAATTTCCGATAGACACTTACGCTGGAAACGTAGGTAGCATACAACTACCGTCGTCTCACTTATATTAGTTTAACAACATACACTTTTTACTAATAATATCTAAAGTCCGAAGACTTAGCCCCTGTTCTAGTTCTCAATGTGTACAGCTTGATTCAGGGAAGTAAAAGTAAGTAGACAGAATAAGAGCGAGTTACTCATCACTACTGGCGGGCTGAGTCACATGGGTCAGACAGCGCAGTCATAACATCTAACACTTCCTTCTTATCACATCGCGGTACATTCCGTCTTGAAACAATATTCTTCCACACGTCCCGTTACTATAGGCATCCGACAAGGAAAACTCAGTGCGCAGAAATAAATGGACATGACTGTCTCGCACAGATGACGTATGCTTCCGTTCCCAGCATGCTCTCACGCCTACTGCAGGAGGGTAAGAGGGGTATAGCATGCGCGCCGCGAGCAGTCCGAGCTGAATTTTCCTTGTAGGAAACCTATAACCACTACGTCTGTTGACTAAACAATGTCATGATGACTTATATTTTCTTGTCATGAGTGTCCCTCAACTTCGAGCATAGATATTATTTTCATTCTTCCTCTTTCCTCTTCCCCTCCTATGCACATTTGTGATTAAATTTCTTTCTTATAACGCAACACACAGCTCGCTCAATAGCCAAACAACCAAGGACAGGGGCCAATAACGCTGAATCGAGCTGCACCATTACGTTTGTTTCCTGTTGCGTCATGCATCAAGTACGTACATTCAACTCAAAAAACACTCGTGCACAGTAGGATCTCAACCTTCAGGCAACCCGGTCAGTCTGATATGATTTGTCCGTGCGTAGTAATATGATGATTAACGAAGGCACTATACTGGTAATAAAAACAGTGTTACTGAAAATATTATTGTCGTTCACAGAACACAGAAAGGCAGTTGCACAAGTGAATTAACATTTAAATTATATAAACATAAAGGAACAGTAATATGTACATTGTCACAATTTTCTGGTACAATAGCCTACATCATTTTGCTCAATTTTTATATTTTTTATTGGGTTATTTTACGACGCTGTATCAACATCTAGGTTATTTAGCGTCTGAATGAAATGGAGGTGATAATGCCGGTGAAAAGAGTCCGGGGTCCAGCACCGAAAGTTACCCAGCATTTGCTCGTATTGGGTTGAGGGAAAACCCCGGAAAAAACCTCAACCAGGTAACTTGTCCCTACCGGGATTCGAACCCGGGCCACCTGGTTTCGAGGCCAGACGCGCTGACCGTTACTCCACAGGTGTGGACTTTTGTTCATAGAACATAATATGTGCAGTACATAGATGGGATACATAAATAGTCATTATATTACTTACATTTTACGTGAAAGTCTGCATATTCTATTATTTACATTATATACGTTTCATACCCATGAATTATCTCAAGACTCTTCATTTTATAGCTTCCTCCAATAGCGAGACTGTAGCAGTGTCCTATTTATCACTATAAACAGCATTACAATGCCTTACGAGTGTTTCGAAGGAAATATTTCTGTGATGCTCACTGGGACAGCCTTTGTATCATAAAAAAGACCGTTCCACATCACGGGATGTAAAAGGAGCTTAATATCTTACATAAGGGATGACACTTTCACACAAGTTAGTATATTCCTGTAGGTTTGAGTCTGTGAAACCAATAAACATATCTCGTATAGCCGATATTACTGCATAAACACAACTATTTTTCAGTACCTATGTTAACAAACTTATAATTTAGGTTTGTGTAAGAATATGTGACACTCTCATTCGTTTTTATAGCTTCAGTCATTGGCAAGTGCATTGATTCTAAAATAGTGATAATTTAAAAAATAACTGAAAAGTTATATTTAATCACATTATTACTGTAAGCACGGACAAATCCTTTGAGATTGACAGAGTTACCTCGAGCTTGACATCCTACTACACGAGTGTTTTGTGAATTTACTGTACCGTACGTATCTTATGCACCGCGTCACAAACGTGATACTACACGTTGCGGGCTAGAATAAGAGCTAAACCTCCGGACTCTAATGATATCTAATCTCATATATTTAACGAAATGCAAATTTCATGGACTTTTTCAAATTTCATCCAAAATATTATCGATTTGAATTATTTATATTGCTCTTTGTTACCCCATCGGTCGTAGTGCCAGTTTAACTTGTATAAAGAAATTTATTTTTACTATCTTGTTTCCTACAATTCATGCGTTACTCATGTTTTACATAAATAATAATGTCATTCAATTGTAGCTTCTCATTTAAGGGGTTAGGTACAGCTTAAAGCAGTAAAATGTTTGGAAATATTCAACACTTTTTTTCTTCATTACTGTATCTTGTATAATAATGAAAATTGGTATGTGTAAACCACTAATATTTTTACGATTAAAAAAAATTATGTGTATATTTTTTTTCGAAATTCAAATTAGTGGCAGTTTACTGTGCAGTGATGAAGCGTTTCCCTCATAACTGAACCTTGTTAACTTTTTCTTGTTCTCTCTCTTTTATTTCATTGCTGAAACTCATGTTTACAATATCATGCGCTTTCAACTACATTCCTTAATAAATAATATTTTTTTTTTTATTTTTTGATAGAAGAGAATGCTGATATTTGGCCATTTTTAAAATGAATTTATTTTTTATCAGACAACCTATCAAAGGTAGAGAAGTGATCTTGCATCATATTGTAGATATGACTTGCATAAATACACACAAAAAATTTCATCACAGAATGTTGGATAGGTTTTGAGGTATGTGGGAAAGGCTTCATCACTGCACGGTGAACTGAATTTTGAGAAAACAATTTACTGCTGTAAGCTGTACCTAACCCCTTAACATTAAGCAATTAATGGAACTAAAGCAATAAATAACAGTTTTTGTTAAAATATTCACAAACACATTTCTATAGACCCCAATTCCTCTGCAACATGACAGAATTGCTATTGAAAGTGTTAGCTATCTACTAGTGCAGTGCAACGCAAATTTTTTAAAGTCGAGGGCGTTTCTTTCAAGCGAAGAGTGATTTAAACCTTACTGACGACTGAACTATGCTCGTGTGAAAGGAGATTCGCAGGAAGCAACGGTGAATCGTTTAAATTTTTACTTGGAAGAACACATAGCCTACAGTAGCATTTATTTTCATTTATTTAGTTAGACATGTCCTGTGGGATAATGAAGCATGACATAATAAAGAAATATTTCGTTCTCTCTTGTTATTTTATTTACTATATTCTAGGCTCAAGTTTAGTTTCTTCTCGTATTTCAACAAAAAAAAATTACATTTTTCATCTAATACACCACACCAAATTTAAATAATATCTAGGTTATATTAAATTATATACAGGGCGATTCACGAGGAGAGATAAACAGTTTAGGATCTGAATTCAGAAGTAATTCTGAGTGAAAAAGTTCATATGAATATAGGTCCGTTTTCGAACGGTTACGGAGATATGGCTCTTTGATTTCACAAAAACTTCTGAGATTCCATTGTACTAACTCGCATTTAGAGACAGATAAGGGACAAATTTAAAGTTTATATTCACGTATGCATACACACCTAATATTCCAAACGTCGGGGTCGATGTTTTCGCACATTTTCAAAGGTACCTCCTTCTGCACTGTTGCGCTCGGGGGTGAATCGCGCTCATTTCTCGGGAGAGTTGCACTTATGTAGCTGTTGTTTATGCCACATCCAAAATAGGTCGATTAGCGCCTCTCTCTTTTCCCCTTTCATTTGCTATACCAAGTCTTTCATCCAACCCCATAGACAGTAGATACTCTTCGATATGAAGAGTCCACTGCAGAAATGATGGATGTCACTTTCTTTTCGAAAATGAACCAAGACTGCCAATGCATAGCTTAAGACATATAGAATGTACATAGAGAGTTATATGGCATTAACACTAATAGTCACTGTCCAGTAATGACCGGAAAATCACAGTTAATCTTTGAGCGCTAAGCATTTGAAACTTTCAATTGCTTGTCCTGCAAAATGTATTCCAAATGACATCCATCATTCTTGCTGTGGACTCTTCACATGGTACCCTTCTGTTCGGAAAGCGTCGTTCATATTCATCGACAGCACGCAAGGAACTTCCAACGCACAAACCATAAACATACACAATATCGGCGTATTCTGCAGTCAAAAATTTATAAGGCATCTTGAAAACACAACTTAACACTTCCGATAACTGTATCTGTATAACTACTGTACTGTAGGTAGCTGACTGAACTGCTGTGAACCATAAGTGATAGCGTATTTGTTGTGACATTTGACTCGGTTTGTTTCTGTTCTCTTATCTACATCGCTCACAATGCATATTCCAATGTTACGTCATTCATCGGTGACCTTTCACGTCAGCAGCATATGGTAACGTCTGATTCACATTGGGGCGAGACGTTTTACCAAAAAAGTGCATCTAGCTCCGCCATCGTTCGAAAACGGACCTATATTCATATGAGCTTTTTCACTCAAAATGGCCTAAGATATCGTATCCTAATTTTTTTACCTTTCCTCGTGAATCACCTTGTATGTAGATCAAATATATTGATAGGTAATTCAATAATAAGTACCATATTAAATTGTATCGTTCGTTCTAAAGTAAACATGATACAATAATAACAAATGAGAGCAATGAAATTAAACAACGATTAATGTTCGTCCTGTTCCTGCTTCATGTTGACATTAACCTTCAAGCGAGGAGCGTTCTTGGGAAATGTTTGTAACGTCACACGTGCGCTCGGCACTGTAAACACTGACTCAAGCTCACATGCTCTTCACCTGCTCGTGTGATTAGCCCATAGGGGGAGGGAACAGACCGGCTTGTTTACATTCTCCAAATACCTATTGCACCGAGTGTATGGCACAAGTGTGCATTATCGCCCACCCTTGTACGACGTAATAATAACAAAGAGCCACAGTGAATAACCGAAAACTTTATCATAATTCTTACATCTTTCTACTGTCCTCATTAATTCGCTTGCTAATGCGGCTGAATATAATTATTTCAAGAACTTTTTCTATTAAAACGCATGAGAATTTATGAATTCTGAACAACAATACAATTTTAGGAGACTACAATGTTTGACTTCCTAATAGGATAATATCCTCAATTTTAAAAAGAGTCAACTTTCAGTACATCACAATTTTGGAAAACGTATTATATGACTTTCACGTGTTAAATTTTATGTTACCTGGTAAACATGTTTCGGCCTGCTATCGGCCATCATCAGAACTGGTTGTTGCTGGTCTTGGCGACTTTTGTTTTATTTCCTGTGGGGGTATGTTTGTTTAGTTTAATGTGGAGTTAAAGAGTGTGTGTGTTCTGAAATCTTTGACTCCACATTACACTACACAAATACACCCCCACAGGAAACAAAACAAAAGGCGCCAACACCAGCAACAACCATTTCTGATGATAGCCGATAGCATACCGAAACATGTTAACAAGGTAACATAAAATTTAACACGTGAAAGACATATAATACGTTTTCCAAAGTGATATAGTGTTAAAAGTTGTGTAATCAAGATGTATATCACAATTTTATAAAATTCTCGCAGAATATTTAATACAATATAAAATATTGAGTTATATGAATCAGAATGCTATAAAAAAAGCAAAGTTATCCCTTATTGTAGAAAGGCGTTAATGTTCCCACGAAAGGATCTGTGTGGCTTAAGGCTGGTTCACATAAACCGGGAACGGAAACGACAATGAGAACGAAAACGGAAATAATGTTAAAATAAATTTATTTAAATGTAAGCATTCATAATTAACTACCGTGAATGCACACATTTTAAATACATTTATTTTAACATTATTTCCATTCTCGTTCTCGTTGTTTCCGTT
This sequence comes from Periplaneta americana, assembly GCF_040183065.1. Classification (NCBI taxonomy): domain Eukaryota; kingdom Metazoa; phylum Arthropoda; class Insecta; order Blattodea; family Blattidae; genus Periplaneta; species Periplaneta americana. The sequence goes on from NC_091132.1 coordinate 93,863,321, forward strand.
CCCGGCTTATTTTGAACCAGTCTTTAGTTGTCTCCAGTGGTCAATTTCCATGCACATTCCTTCCCTATTGACTAAGTCGAAAGATAATTAACAACCCAATCTTCTCTTCTTTCCCGTTCTAAAGCTCAGTTCCCTTCAGGCCAATTAAAATAAACATGTAAAATCACAATGACATTCCAAAATATTGAACGCATTGCATTATATTCAACAAATTTCAAAGTCCATAATGATTTTATTTCTGATGGATTAAAGTTGAAATTTAATTTTGAAAACTTACTTACTTACTTACTAACTTACTTACTTACTTACTTACTTACTGGCTTTTAAGGAACCCGGAGGTTCATTGCCGCCCTCACATAAGCCCGACATTGATCCCTAACCTGAGCAAGATTAATCCAGTCTCTACCATCATATCCCACTTCCCTCAAATCCATTTTAATATTATCTTCCCATCTACGTCTCGGCCTCCCCAAAGGTCTTTTTCCCGCCAGCCTCCCAACTAACACTCTGCATGCATTTCTGGATTCGTCCATACGTGCTACATGCCCTGCCCATCTCAAACGTCTGGATTTAATGTTCCTAATTATGTCAGGTGAAGAATACAATGCGTGCAGCTCTGCGTTGTGTAACTTTCTCCATTCTCCTGTAACTTCATCCCTCTTAGCCCCAAATATTTTCCTAAGAACCTTATGCTCAAAAAATTATTATCATGGACCATGCGCTGCAAGTGTTTGCATGTTCCATATTTTATCTTATCAATTGCAATAAGCTAACGGATAAAAATTATTAAAGAAGATTCTTGATCTTGCTCAGGATAGGGACCGATGGTGGGCTTGTATGAGAGCGGCAATGAACCTCCGGGTTCCTTAAAAGCCATAAGTAAGTATTAAAGAAGATTCAGGCAGACATAAAAATTAAAATAAATTCTGCTATGAAACAATCCGCAAAGGTTAGTTTGCCCAGCAGTAACAATGTCAATAACCTTCATTCCCTCATCCGTGCTTTCGATAAATGCGAGTTATTTATCTCAGAGTACGTGTCAACACTCAACAGTCTCTTATTGCAATGCACCAAATGTATTTACTTATAGATAAACATCGCGCTGTGTTAGCATGTTCCATGTTTTATGTTATCAATTGCAATAAGTTAACGGATGGAAATTAATGCTGTCTTAGAAGGAATATAAAAACAATTCTTAATCACACCATAGGTACAAGCTAATACAAGTAACATTAATTTACATTTATAAGGCCGTAGTCTGTAAATGGGACGGAAAATTATGTTTCCATTGTACGGTGGGAACAGGGCTACCGGTTACCATTGTTTACAATTCAGATCCGGAGGGAACTGTTCCATCAGATCGGTGAATTTGATTTCAGTTGGTAGAGAAAAGAGCTGCACTTTCTTTTGGGAGGGAATCGGACAACTCAGAAGTAATCGGTACGCAGGGGCGATTTCTCAGGGCATGGTATGCTTTCTGCGCAAGCCCAATATTTTCGTAGAATGTGTATTTCTCAAAATGGCATTACGTACATTAAAATTTATTTTGATTTTTGGAATACTGTATAGGCGAAACACCATCCGCAGGTTGCACACCACAAGTGTCGCAATGCTTGCTCGTTTCTTGGAGCTACAGGAAAGACGTAGGAATAGCGAGAATATGATGCGCGCGCAAGTGCCTTCCTTCTTAGTCCGTCCTAGGCGCACATGCGTCTGTTATGTGTTGTTTGAAGCTCTGGTCCGAGAGCTACACCAAATACTATTTAACGTTACACAGATCAGTATTGACAGCGGGAATGTGCTGTGATTTGCGAGTGCAATGTAATTGTATGAGCGGAATGCATATGTTAGCTGATGCATGTATTATTAATTCTTAAACATTAATTTGAAATATTGCAATGAGTTCGGAATTGTGTGTTATTGAAACCTTATTATTAAATCCATTTTCCCGAAGGACTATTCAAGAGAAGACAGACATTATAGAGAATATGACGTGCGCTCGTTCAGTGCAGCTTAATACAACAATGTGCATTGGTTGGCAGGGTCGAAAAAACTAAATAAACTGTTTTGTTAACCATGTTTGTTATATTATATCGAACTTCTACATCTGATAAGTGAATATGATATCTGACTCATAATGATTTCATAATTATAAAATAAGTTATTTATGCGGGTCTGATTATTTTTATTAATTATGAATTATTATATTCGCCCATCTTCCCCTATGAATAAAAGAGCAAGCCTAACTTTCGTGACTAGCATTCGCCCCTGCGGGGAACAATAGGAATATTATTTCTACATGCTGGTCACCTTCATCCCTGGTATTGCTTTCTGTTATAGGCTCTCTCCTACAATTATGTGAAGCCTAAATTCATCTATCAATGAAGAAATCCATAACCATATCGGGAATCGAACCTGTAACTTTCGACTTGCAGTAAAATGCCATAACCACAATGTTACTACGTGCTCGCCAAGGAATTGTACCATGAAAAAGCATTAAAATTACTATATGGTGGTTGGAATTAAGCTTTCACAAGGGCAAATTCACGAATAGGCAGATGGAAAGCTAGAAATCCATTTGAAGCTCTCATGTATGATACATTTGAAGAGGTTATACGGTGTGCAAAAATGATATAGAGGATGCTCCACGGAACATTTCGAAGACAGAGAACTTTGGATCTGCCAAGTCAGATTAAGGAGATATGAACTTAAACATATCTATCGTTATCGCTTGCAGTTTTCCATATAATCTATATTTACTTGTATTATTTACATTTCTTTACACTTATAATTTAAATTTGAGTTATTATTTACATTTACAGGGTGATCCATTTGAGTATAGATAAAATGGAACAGATGCATTATAGGACCCACCCTAAATATAAAAATATGCAAAGCCACAAAAAAAGGTCAACGGAAGTAGCGTTTCGATCAATTAAATGATCGATATATATTGTTTTCATTATGTTGCCAAGCAATCAATATTGTTGTAAATTAGTTTGATTATAATCATAGCGGCAATTTCAAATGCTATAGTTAAATATAAAAAAGAAGTGGATCAGATTATCCCTCTTGATTTAAAATGTAGCCCTCGAAATGGAAATTATGGAATTATAAATAAGTTGTAAACTTTTAGTAGCTTTATTCATGAATAAAGACATGTAAGCTATGTTTATGGTTCTTATACGAATGTGGTATACTTAGAAGTGAAATGTTTTGCGAAACATGTAATCCTGGGATGACTGAAAAATTTAAAAGTAAACGAGATGAACTCCTGTGGAGATGTAAATTTAAATTGAAAGAAAGAATGAATGAATGAATGAATGAATGAATGAATGAATGAATGAATGAATGAATGAATGAATGAATGAATGAATGAATGAATGAATGAATGAATGAATGAATGAATGAATGAATGTTAGCCATGATGTCCCATGTTGGGCACAAGCCTCCTGTGATGGGGTTAGAACCCCTTCGACAGGGATGACTCAAGTGTACTCGCTTGGTGAGCCAATCCAGGCGAGCTTGTCGTGTATACTACTTTTGTGACATGGTTAATAACCCTGTAAAACTTTAACTAGTCTCAGCACTCTGTTCTTTGTTAATTTTTTTTTCTTGCACTACACACATTATACTGACACAATTTAAATTACAAGGTATTAAATTATAGACACAGGAACGCCGTATCGTAGCACTTTGTGAAATCACTTGGATAACAGAGAAGATGAAACGGAACATCTCCAGTGAGGTCCATGGTAAAATGCTAATTTTACACCAATTTTGTTTTTAATTCTTTGGTCCAGAGAAAATACTAATAAAAATGTGTTTTTGTGAAAGACTAGTATTTTCCCTGGACCAAAAATGCAGTATAAATGGAGTAGAATTAGTATTTTATAATTTATTGTAAAGATGACTGATATGAATTTAATTTTATTGTTGTAATAATACCAATGTTGTATTGTTTGAAAGTTTAATGTTTCTGTGTTTTAAGTTTAGCTTTGGTTTGTTTCTTTAACTTTATTTTGAATAAAATTTAATATATTGTATAATAAAGGTGAATAATATAACTTTAATTTCAATGTTGTTGGTTTTATTAAATTATACATGTCTATAGTTACTATGTATTTAGTTTTGTTAAGATGGCATACTTGATATAATAATCGAAAATATACAATATATAATCGATGCTATGTAATACTCGGGGTGGGTTCTATAATGCAACTGCTCCGATAAAATAAAAACACCGTAAAACATTTACTACTGAATTTTACATCTTGAAACTTTGTGCATACAACACTGAAAGATGGGAGATTCCTCAGAGCTCAACATGAACCCCATGCGCACCCTCCACAATTCATACCGGTGATGCAATTCAGTCCATGTCCGTGTTGAAAAGCGTGAGTAATTTTTACTCTCTGATCATCAATGTTCCTGGGTTTCTGTGAATATAAAATGTCTTTAAGAAAACCCCACACGAAGAAGTCAGGACGAGTTAAGTCTGGGGAGTTTGGGGGCCAAGCCCAGAGATAGCTGCTTCTCGTAGTGGGTTTCGCCTGCGACATCCCGCACGTTTTTTTTAACACAGAACCTCTTTCTACAAATATTCGATACAACATTATGGAATCGTTTTTAGGTACATGACGCACACCATACTCACGTCAAATTCCCTTTGAACTCGTATAACACACTCAAATTTAGCATACCAAAGAACACAATGTGCCCGCTGTTGATTTGTAGTAGTCATTTTAAAAAACTACGATTTTCATTTGTAGTTTCAGTTTATACATTGTGATTATCATATATGGAAACTCCCATCTTTTAATCATAATATAACCAGCTAGAAATTTTCCCTACTATCATAATAGCTTTATAATAATAAATAAATATTATTCATACCCAAACGGATCAGACTGTATTTACACCAGGTCTGGACGATATTAAATCGATTGAAGTACTCCAGACTACCCCATATCTCCTCACTCCATCTTCCCCGGCAGAAACAGTAATGTTTTGATGCAATACAAGTAGATAGGACTGTCAGTGAAGGATTATATCAGAAAGGGAGATTTAACCTATATTATAATAAACAATTCATCCTAGTTACACACTAGCTGTTCGACTAACAGGCAATATAATTGCTGGACATTATTATTATGTTTGTCACAGTTTTTACGAACTTTCAGCTCCTAAAATCCTTCATTGATGCTGTTTTGTATTTATATGTGCTATGATTAACTCTCCAAATTGCATGAAAGGGTCTATCTTTGACTCATATTTTGTAATATGGCAATGTAAATAAGAAAGACAAGGCAATAGTGAAAAAAAAACACTATAAATTTCCATGCAAATAAAGAATGTAAATATTAAATGTATAATAGTTAATGTAATATACAGAATGGAAGTGAAATAACCTTGTAGATTGAAAGGGAGGAAAGGGTACACTGAAATGAATAGAAAACCTACATTATGTTTTGTGATTAAATGCACGGTTAATTAGAAAATTAAGTTTCAAGTCTCACCAGCAGTCCGACAACATCGCCGCCGCTAACACACTTCTCGTCATACAAATGTAAGAGGTCAACGAACTTGGTAACTCGGTGTGTCTCGCTAGATGAGCTGTTCTCTTACGCTGTGTTGCAACTAACCCGCAGCCCGCAGTGACTTTAATTCAGAGGTTTTTAAAATTAAATTTACACGAAAACCGTCCACGATAATGAAATACGACAGAGGAATAAATTATTCTTTATTAGTTTTCCTATTGATATTGACAAAAATCACATTCTTGCTCGTAATAGTTATTGAATAAGTGGTTGTTAAACATTTGATAAAAAAATATATATTTTTTTAAAGACTATTAACTTTCCACCAATATGAAGATACAGATTTTTGTTACATACAACAAGAGCTATTCGCTCTGAAAATCTTCAAGGCTATTTCACTTCCACACTGTAGATATATAGGACCGTATTCATAGACATTCTTAGCGCGGGTTCCCGGTGGATGATCAGCGAACTAACGTTTTTCGCATTCATAAACCAGTGTTATCGATAAGATATGATATGAATCCTGTACAAGTAACCAGTCGATAGCCGGGGCTAGTTTAGCACGCTCGTAATGCGGGCTAGCGAAATGTCTATGAATAGCACCCGTAAATACTAAATGTAGGCTAACTACTAAACATTGGTGGACTTCCTTTCGATCAACAGTTGTAAGGTACAAAATGGTACGTTATTAACTCAAATTTGCAAATGATATGGACATAATTAAAATGTAAACAGTAAGTATAAATAAATGTAAATAAAACCATAACTAAATGTAAATAATAAATGTACTTTAAACAAATTTAAATAATAAGTGTAGATAATATTGGAAAGAATAAACAATAGCGATAGACCTGTTTAAGCTCATATTTCCTCAATCTGGCTTTCCAGAACACAAGTTTCCCGTCTCAAAATCTTCTATAGAGCATCCCCTTTTCCTGTTTAAGTTTTGCACGTTTTTACTGAATCACTCTGTTGATTTCAATGCCTTGCAATTTACAATGGTTTCTATCGTTACAGTGGTAGAGTAAGGGATAATGAAATTTTAGACCAACTCTATGATGTAGGGGTCAGCATGCTGGTCTCTTACGCAGAGGGTCCGGGTTCGATTCCCGGTCGGGTTTAATGTCCTGGTTGAGGTTTTTCATGATTTTCCCTCAACCGGAAAATAAATGCCAGAAATTCCAGGAAATTCGGGCCACAACATCCCTGAATCCCTGAATATCAACGACTTCATTCATTACCAAAACCATATTCATAACAAATCAGTAATACATCTACAGACGCCATCTAGTTCACACCAAAAGAACCAGTCTCAACGATAGTACACAGGCCTTCGGATTTCACCCAAAAGATTAACTCGCGATATGACCAGAGATGTCAAAGCGAGTATAAGTAACAGCATAGATAGATAGATAGATAGATAGATAGATAGATAGATAGATAGATAGATAGATAGATAGATAGATAGATAGATAGATAGATAGATAGATAGATAGATAGATAGATAGATAGATAGATAGATAGATAATATAACTGATTTTTATTATGTCGTACACATTTAATGTCATATGTATATTTTGTGTCATAAATATGTATATATTTTACGTAAATATTTGTACAGGGCTAAGATATGTATGATTTAACTACAGCCCTAATAAACCTTCGGGTAAAATAGGGTTCTATAAACTTGGAAATTCAATAATAATAAATAAATAAATAAATAAATAAATAAATAAATAAATAAATAAATAAATAAATAAATAAATAAATAAATAGATAAATAAATAAATAAATAAAAAAGTAAATAAATAAATAAATAAACACAAAAGTTTCATTCTATTTCATTTTTAACTCGAATTTCAACACGATTTTAACATAAACTGACATTCACATAAGATATCGATAACGGCCCTATCAATAGAAGACCAACGTGTGAGGTGACGAATGAGATGTGACAGTAGCACCTGTAGCTTTAGCGACGCCGATCAATGCTACTTCGGAGGAACAGCAAGATTTATCTCGAGTATTTTCGCACATGCGCTTCACAGTTTCGAAATTTTGTGCCTTCGTCTAGCCGCGACTCCTTGCATCGCATTAGGCGTCGGGACGCGTGACATGTCAAACTGGTGTCGGCCAGGCAGGCACGAAGCGATTCGATGCGTGTGACCGTGAAATAGACAATCAGCGCGGTGATGCTTCAGCACATACACATGAAGCCTGTTCTTGTAAGTGTCCATAACTTGTTTTTCTTCTTGCAGTGTCTATTGAAATGTGATTATTTCGGCGAAACGTTGCAAGTTTTCTTTTATTTCAGGTTTTTTGTAGATCTTTGATTAACTTGTCTTCCATTTGAAATCATATCATCAATAATAATTATTTTCTTCTCTTCTAATTTTATCGTTTCTAATATTCGCTTCTGTTAATCTTTCACTTTGTCATATTTATTCACTTTTATTTACTTCATTCTCTTATTTTTTTTCTCATAGTTAATTTTTTTTTTAATTTCACATAATTAAACTTTTTTGTAATCATTTATTTTGAATTCTTTGCTCTTTCTTCTCATGCATTTCACTATTGTTTCTCTTCTCTACTTATTTCCTTCTTTCTCTTATTAATTTTCTCCATTTTTATTTCCTTCCCCTATTTTTTGTCTTAGTCTCTTCCAGTTTTCTTGTCTTCATGTACTTCATTCTTTGTTACCTTCATATCTTCCATTTTATTGCCTCCTCCTCTTTCATTAGTCATTACCTTCCTCTCTTCGCTATGTCTTCACTTCTCATTTTCTTCCTTCTTTCCCACTGCCATTAATTCTTACCATTATATCTTTCGTTTATCTCTTTCTTTCATTTACTTTTGTTATTCTACGTACAAGTATGATTTATTTATGCACTTATTTATATATATATATACATATATATATATATATATATATATATATATATATATATATATATATATATATATATATAGACATACGTTGAGATTCCATGGCGTGAGGATTATAATATGTTACCTGAGATAACACAATATATCACATTAATAGACGAATATCCTTCGAAATTATGAGTTCGAAAACACGATCTACTTTTTCACTTCTTACTATAAAATTGTAACCTAATCGTTGCGTACGATATGAACTTATGACTTAATAATAATAATAATAATAATAATAATAATAATAATAATAATAATAATAATAATAATATTATTATTATTATTATTATTATTATTATTATTATTATTATTATTATTACTGCTATTAATATTGTTGTTCCTATTTAGTCAACTGTCCGACAGGTCCTAAATTCACAAGTGATACCAACAAGACACAACTTATGAGGCTGCTAGGATAAGAGATATATCGCCGAGTACTTACATATTACACTAGTCAGACTTCAGATGCATAAAAACAATCATTGTTCTTCCTCTGACACTTATTGTCAAGCTAATGCACTACCTTGTAGAACCTTAGTCAAAGGACATAAAGGACATAATTAATAATATAAATATTGCTATTAATATTATCATTACTATTACTATTAATACTATTACTATTAATAATGCTAGGTGCTATAATAATAATAATAATAATAATAATAATAATAATAATAATAATAATAATAATAACTACTATTATTATTATTATTATTATTATTATTATTATTAATCTTGTAAGTATTCGTTTAAAGCCACAAGTTTATAAACAGAAAAGTTCAAAGTTCAAGTAAAATTAAATTCGAAATTTAATTCACTTGTAGTGGAACTACATACTTCGTGATCAACGAACATTTATGACTACGTAAAACGAACAGGACCGTTTAATTATATCCAAGAATATGATATTTTCTTTTATAGTACCATATTTAGTTGTTAATCATATTGCTCTTTTTCCACGAGAAGTTTAGACGAATGTCCTGAACCTTTTTTGATAGTAAATACAGTTTACGTCAATACACCTTATATATAACCTATACATAATTAAAAAATAAAGTCAACAATATGCTTTATTTACTAAGTCGGTATTTTTTCCATACATTCTATTATACACAGAATCTTATTCACTAAACAAGCTTTGTGTTAGTAAAATATATATGAATACGTTTTGATATTTTCAAGTTTTCTAAGTTTATATGAGTACCTGTGATTGATTCCGTTAGGCTTATCACAACTAGAATTTTTGTGGTTAATTTTGAAATTAAAGAATACCTATGCAGCATTTGTGTTAAATGTAGGTATTTTGCCGTAATTTCTACATACCGTTTCCTATTTTTCTCGAACAATTTTCGCACTATTGGATATAACAGTATAAACATAACATTAATTATACTTGCGGTACTATACCAATAAACTTCATGAAAATTGAAAGTTTAACTTAGAATATTTCAATTCCTGAAAAATTAAATTTATTTTCCAGCAAAGGCAGAAGAAAACTTTGATGTTTTAATACTCGTATGTGACCTCTGGACTTTGCAAAAACTCTTTTATATACATAATACATCAGCTACTGTTTTACAAGCACTGAGCTCAGGGAAAAAATTTTGGAACGTTCAATTGTAATAACATTTGAATTGGGAATTGCAGAAACAGCACATGTCTATACCCCACACATACAATTTTGTGCCACATGTGTCGAAACGTCAGTAACTTGAAAAACTGAGGTTCCTCAATAATAAGAAGTAAGAGCTTAATTTTTTTTTAAATTATGAAATAATTTAAAAACAACAAATCTGAAAGCCAGATTTAATTCTTTTAAACGATATAATAACATAGGCCTACACAGTGTTCCAGGATAAGACAGAGAAGGCATTAAATTTGAGATGTATCCTAAAATACATGCAACACCAACGTTTTTATCTGCATTTGTCAACTTTTGATAGAATTAAAAACATTCCTGATATATTCATAATAATCAGGAGTTCTATGATGTGCCACTGTCATAGATTCAACGGTAACAGCGTCGCTTCTTTGAAGTGCTACTTGTCTTCATGCTATCATAAACATGTGATAAATATTCCATATTCAATTCGAAGTTTCAAGTCCTCTCATATTTCCTCATGGTTCTGTAAAACAGCTTTTACTTAAGTATAGGTTACCTCGGAAAGTAATATATTGCCTACGTGGACTTCTAAAATCACTGTCCATATTTGTAATAATGAAACTTCATTTAGCGATATGATTGCGAAGGGATGAATACACTATCCAGCTTGTAGGATCGTCAGAAAAAGGATCACTATAATTTTTCATCCTATTTAAATCATCACGATAAAATTAAATGCGCCTAATTGACTTCGCATTACTTTGACTGATCTTTATATCTGAAACGCCTTGCTTAATAAACCACACCCCACATTATTTTCTGTACTGTTCCCCATATTATGGCACTTAGCTATATTTATGCAGGCCTAATACTTCTCCACGAGACATTTGCTAAATGTAAGTTAATCCATGGAGCTAAAATGTACATCTTTCTTTTATAACTTCAAATTTATAGCATGAAATCTTGATTTGCACACTGTATTCTCCCTATTCACATTCACTCACTCTTTTATTACGAGTACTTTTATAATAGTAATAACTGCACGCATTGTATTCTTCACCTGACATAATTAGGAACATTAAATCCAGACGGTTGAGAGAGGCAGGGCATCCAGCACGTATGGGCGAATCCAGAAATGCATATAGAGCGTTAGTTGGGAGGTCGGAGGGAAAAAGACCTTAGGCGAGGCCGAGACATAGATGGGA